>NC_056738.1:377204129-377384129 GCF_019279795.1 Protopterus annectens | reverse complement strand
ATGTATTCCTGCCTCTTGGGTTTAAGTAGGACTGATTTCCCACACTTTTCCATGATTGGTGGGTTTTGAAAAGGCTAGGCTATGGGCAAACCTGCTTACCTAGGGTTGGCATTGTTTAAAGGGGTATAACACTGGGCACATTGAGTTAGCTGGCTTACACATTGCTTACACCTCCTAAGCTGGCCTGTGCAATGCTTAGTGTTGCTTACTTTACAGTTTGCATTATAATTCCTTTTTGGCATTGAGTTATTATTCATTACAGCTTATATGTATGTCTGGTATCCATGATTCATGTGTACGTACACTGTATGGGGTCCTTGTGTTTTATTGGGGACACTCTATTACAATTACACCTAACTTCTGGGCTTACTGCTTTACACCAGTTCACATATTTATGTTATGTAGTGGGTTAAAGCACATATGTCTGTATACTGATTCCTTTCACAAGTTCAGTTTGGTTTTACTATGGTGAAGACTTGTTTGCTGATGTCTCATTCTTCTGTACTTCTGTGATGGCTTGGTGGTTAACTACTGTGACTGTGGTGTATAGGGTCCTGGGTTCGAGACTGTTTATTTTGTTGATGGGCAGAACAAGGGCCGTTGGATACAGAGTGATTAAGCCACTTTTGAGCAGTTGTAAATGGGTTTGCATAGGTTGGCACGAGGGTAAGCAATGCTAACCTCCAGTTATATATGCTTACAGTGAGTTAGCTTTAGAATTGCTTAACCTGTGTCCCCATTGCTTACCGCTGCACAAACTGCTTAAGCTCGCTTACTAGTGCTTAAATATGCTTAGACCCAGAGCTATCTGAAGAGGAGCAGCTGATCTGTGATATATAGCAATAAGTAGCCTCTTTTTTGCTTAGTTTTAATAGTTATTGCTTCTTTTAGATATTTATAGTAATTTAATTGTATACTGCATACTTGTACTGTATTTCATAGCTATTGGATCACTTGTGATAAACATTTCTGTAGTGTTTTCTGCCTAAAATGGTTCAGGTCTTAGCTGTAATATTGTCCATATTCCTGATTGTGTTTGTGATAAACATTTCTGCAGTGTGTTCTGCCTAAAATAGTTTAGGTATTAGCTGTAATATTCTCCATATTCCTGATTGTGTTGTGGGCCTAGTTGTTTGCTAGATGCTGTTTTCTGAGCTCATTGTCCAGGCCATCTTATTTAGCAAGACCATCCCCCACTTCAGTGAGAGTTTAGCATTTATGGTCATTGTCTAGTTAGATTGCCAGGGCTATGGCTTGGAGAAAGCACCTCACTGATTCTTTTGAGCTTTTTTTTAAAGTTGTTTCAGGTTTCAACTTTCTGTTAAGAAGTTAACTTGAGTGTTTCAGCCATTACACCCAGAGCTATCTAAGGAGGGACAGCTGATCTGTGATATATAGCAATAAGTAGCCTGTTTTTTGCTTATCTGTAGTAGTTATTGCTTATTCTAGATATTTATAGCAATTTTATTGTATACTGCATACTTGTACTGTATTTCATAACTATTTGGCTCATTTGTGATACACATTTATGTAGTGTTCTCCCACCCTCTCTCCCTATTGACATCTTGTCTTTATACCTGCTGGCCTTGCAGTTGCCTGCCCCTACTCTAAATTTGATCTTGGGCACTCCTCCAAGTCTAGTGTCATTAGCTCATTCTAGCTAATATAGAGAGAACATCTGAGAAGGCCAACTCACTTAGCTTCTTTCCTACTGTTCATCCTTTCGCCCTTTCTTAAAAAAAATGTCTGAATATCCTTGTGTTCTGACTGTGCTTCTTAAACATTTTGGAAATACAGAGTATATTTTTAGTGCATTTATTAAAACTGTATTTGTCTTAAAATTGCTACAACTCAAGTGCTCTAGGTTGCACTGCATCTGAATTGTTTTAGTGTGTTTTAGCTGCTTTTCTGTATATATAGACTTTTCTGTATATGTAGACTAGCTACTTATGCTACTGTATTACTGCCTCTTAAATAATTTTTTCAGTTGTGCACTTGCCTTGCTTCATTTAAAAAGTTTTAAATTGCTAATTTTGTAAAGTTCTAATTGTATTTACTGTTTAGGGATACACACTCAAGTATGTTAGCCTTTTCTGTGTTTATTTAGTGTATTATTGCATTGTTTAGCCTGTTTTAACCAAAAAAAAAAAAATACTATCTTGCTTTGCTTGTTTCCCACCTTTCCTAGCTAGTATAGTCCAGATCCCAGGCTTTGCTGGTTTCAGGACTTTATTTTCTGTGTTCAGAACTATCTAGACCCTGCTGTGGTAGAGGGAAGTCCTACTGTTTACCAGTGGGAGTGGTGAGCATTGTATTGCCTGTCTAACACTAGAGGAGTGATTTCCATCTCTGAAATCGTAATTTTAGCCATTTTGGACTGATTTCTATCTCTTTCAACTTTCTGGCTTAAAAACACATTTGTTTGTGCATGTTTTGCATCGTGCAGCATTGTGGGGCTAAGGTTAAACTATTCCAGGTGTCTGAAAGTCCGCTCAAGTTTTTCTTTAGAACTAGCTGGTTTCTCCGTAGTAGCACTAAAATCTGAACCCCTATGACTAACACTTGCTTTAGAACCTGCTGGAAAGCATTTGGAAGCCTTAAACTGATACAAGCACTCAACTCTCCTTGTTAATAAGGAGAAATTAATCACAGGCACTAAACAGCCTACAACTGCAAAGTACCTTGCAAAGGTAAGGGAAAACAGCTCTTGTACTTTACAAAAAGCACCTAAACAGGCATGTCCAAGGCTCAGCTTCCAGTGATTTCTCCTGTCCACCTGGTGAATCTGGGCATACTGGGGCAATGTAGCAACTGCCTCATGTACACAGACAATGCTCTCCTCCTACCACCCAACACTACAACCTGTGAGAGATACACTTACATAGCCAAACTGGAAGCAAAGCTCTCTCCACCCATGATTGTGCTAGACACTCAGGAGAAGGTTAACACCTGCATTACACCTCAAGCAACACATAGCCCTTCAAAACCTACACCATCAACACCCACATATAGCAACACTAAACCCACATATGCAGAGGCCCTTAACATTAACTTGCCCAAGCAACAAGGACCTCCGAAGCTGAAACGCAAACAAACACCAGTCACAACCAAAGTGACACATAGCTCACAACACCAATGTGTCACCCAACAACAGCCCCTAAGGCAAGACAACATGCCCAACACTTTAGTCATAGGTGACTCTATAGTCAGGCACACTGATGTCCCATTCACCAGGCTGAATAAGGAGAAAATTACAGTCAGTTGCCTGTCGGGTGCCAGGATCCACCACATAATGCATGCACTCAAGTCACTCCACAACAAGTACAAATACAACTTTGTCATTGTCCATGTTGGAGTGAATGACTTGAGACGTACCTCCCTGGACTACATGAAAAGAGATATGGAAGAACTCTCGGATCATGTGGCTCAGGCAGGTAGACCCTAGCCATGAGTAGCATCCTGTCTTCGCCCAGAATTATATCAATGTATAAGGACAAAATTATTGACTTCAACAATTGGCTAAGCTTCTGGTGTCATTCAAAGGGGATCCAGTATCTGTCTGCCTGGGACGACATGATTGACAAACCACAATGCTTTGCCAGATATGGTCTGCACCTGTCACCCCTGGGATTCAGGTTACTGACTAAAGCTCTTGCCACCCCTATAGTGCCTTTTTTTAGGCAAGGTTCAAAGGACAAAACCAGCACCATAACAGACACAAGCATGCAAAATCTGAAGGTAATGCTACTCAATGCTACAAGTCTAAACCTCAAAATGCACTCTCTCGAAGCACTCCTAAAACTGGAGAACATCGATATCTGTGCAGTAACTGAGACCTGGTTCAAAGCTCCAGAGAGCACCCCTGCAATACCAGGCTACAACTCTTACCACACTTTTTGGCCACCAAACCAAGACCAAAACACTAAAGGTGGAGGAGTGTCCATATTCACCAAGGATATTCAAACCTCCAGGCTAGTTGCCCAACACAATGCATCTGAAATTCTCCATGTGCAACTAACACTAGTTAAGACTGCAATCCAAATTTTAGCTTGCTAAAGATCCCCAACCATGCTCCAAGATTCTCACTACACCTTTCTAAACATACTGGAAAATATTACGATGCAACCAGACACCCTAATACTAGGTGATTTCAACTACCCTGCCATTAACTGGGAAAACTACTTGGGTACCAACACCTTTTCCCAACAGTTCTTGGAATTCATAAATTTCAATGCCCTGGATCAACTAATCAATTGTCCCACCAGGGGCTCCAATATCCTAGACCTGGTCATTACCAAATGGGAGATAGATGCTCTATACCACTGGTCACCCCCTCTTTGGTCAGGTCTGACAATAAGCAAATCACCCTTGACATCCACATCCCACCCCCACCCCCCAGTAAGGAAATCTCCATAAAATACTTCTCCAAAGCCAACTTCATGCTACTCAAGTCTGAAGTGACAAACTTCATGACACCCATACAGACAGGAGCTGAAAGTTTGACAGCTGAATCCTACACTAAGGCACTGTACGAGCACATCCACTTGTGCATGAATCGTGCCATTCCAAATAGAACCAAGCCGCTCTCCTCCAAAAAAAGGAAGCCAATCTGGTGGTGCCCTACCATAAACAAACTATACAACAGAAGTAAGAAACTGTTGCAGAAAAGAGGAAAATCCCAGGATGCAAAAAACTCCCATGCCAGCCTCAGTTAGAAGCTGAGATCCCTAATTAAATCCTCCAAAGCTAGTTACGAAAATAAAATTGCCAAAGATTCCAAAGACAACCACAAGGCATTCTATAGTTATGTCAAGAATCTAAATGGCAATGCTCAGATATGCTACAACAGAATGGTATTAAATATAATGATTCCAAGGATATTGCCAATATCCTGGCAGATCGATTTAGTGCTAACTTCACCCCCTTCTCACCCCCTAAAGGGCCCATCTCAATACCAAAAGATTGCCAAATTTCAGTAATCACAGCCACACAGGTATAAACCGCACTCTCCAAAGCTAAGAATACAGCATCCATGGGACTAGATGACATCCCGGACTGTGTACTACATGAACTACAAAATGAACTGGCACCTCACCTAAGTGTCATGTTTAATCATAGCTTCACCTCAGGCTTTCTGCCCACTGAGTGGTGCATAGCTACAGTTATCCCACTCCACAAGGGGGGTGCCACCTTGGATCCTGGGAACTACCATCCCATCAGTCTGATGAGCCTGATCTGCAAGAGCATGGAATGCATTTTCATGGAACTTATAAACAAAGACATTGGTACCTTCAAACACTGGACCCCACCCAATTTGGTTTTGTGAAGGACCGATCTTGTCTCCTGAACCTGATTGACTTCTTCAAATCAGTTTCCAGAGCTGTGGACGAGGGTAAGGCGGTCCACACAGCCTATCTGGACCTTGCCAAGGCCTTCAAAACCATCCCCCACTCTGGAATCATAGATAAACTTACTAAGCTGGGCATAAATCCCTACATCAGTCGATGGGTTGCCAACTGGCTTACTGACAGAACCCAGACTGTAAAAGTAGCCAACTCCAAATCCAGCTCTAAACAAGTGACAAGTAGAGTACCTCAGGTTTCAGTCCTGGGACTGCTCTTGTTTGGCATCTACTTCTCTGAAATACAGGCCAACACTAAGGGACTCTGGCTAACAAAGTTCGCAGATGACTGCAAACTGGGAGCCATTATTGAATCCCCAAATGGATATTCTACAAAAGAGCCTTACAGAAACAGATGCTTGGTGCCAGAGCCATGGGCTCAAGCTTAATGCCAAGAAATGTATAGTTATCCCCTATGGGAAAAACCATGTACCTATGAATTACCACATAGGTGGCAGTACACTAAACACCGAAAGTGTGATGAGAAACTTAGGGACACAGGTGGACAGTGGTCTCACCTTCAATAACCACATCGCCACAACAGTCAGAAAATCCTTCTATGTGGCACACCTCATCACTAAGGGCTTTTCATCCAGAAAAAAGGAGGTCATTATCCCACTGTACACATCCCTCATTAGACCCATTATAGAGTACAATGCCCCATTTGGTATGTACCTCACAAGATATCTGCAATAGCTGGAAAGGCCACAGAAATACTTCACTAAAGCCCTATGCTGACCATCTAAAAAAACTCCAGCTATAGTCTGTGGCATATCGTCTACTCAGAGGCAATCTCTGCTTAACATGCAAGGCCATGTCAAACCCTGAGCTGTTTGACATACTCCACTTAAAGAAATCCCAATCGCTCACAGCCACATGCTCCAGGGATCTAAGCCTTGTCATCGCAATGAACAAAACATGCTGGAGGGATAGGTTCCTGACCCAGAGACTCCCCATACTCTGGAATAGACTGCCCATACATGTCAAGCAGAGTGCCTCCTTAGCCCTCTTCAAAAGGAACCTTGATGACTGGATGGGAGATAGAAAATTCACCCCGGGGATCACGTCAGTCGCCCTGCTAGACAGGGATCCAGGGAAGTAAATATTGTGGGAAGAAATATCCAGAGAATTGTTATGGCTAGGCTTGTATAGGCCCTAGGGCTGATAGCCTAGTACCAACCTATGAACTACTGCTTATTGGTGCTAAAGCCTGCTGACTACTGCTTTATTCATTATGACACTGACACCTCACATGTGCATTTACTGCAGTACTCCAGTTCATAAATATATGTTATTTAGTGGGTTATGCAACAAAAATATTAGTCATAATGTGCTTTGCCATGGAAAATGGAATGTGCTGCAGTAGGACTCAAACCGGGAATGGCTGCTTGTAAGGCAAATACTCTGCCCACTTCACTATTGCTATGCTGCTGCATTTTCATATATCTTCCTTGTTATTCTCTTCAGCCATTTAAGCTGCATTAACTGTAGCTAAGAGATGGGCACACCTGCACACCTACGGTTAGCTTTAATCGGATTAAAAAAAAAACAAAAACTGGTTTGTTCATTTTATTTCTCTATAGTTTTGCTGTTGTACATGAGGGGGACTGTTGGTGGGGATATGCGGACACCTATGAGCAGTCTTGCTCATTTCTTACCCCTTTTTGCTGTTCTTCATTTTGGGGGAATGCATATTCTGAGTGCTGTGTTCTCAGACATGCCCCCTGCACTCTTACACGCTCCGTGTAAGACTAGGAGCTCAGGCAGTGCGCCTCATTACAATGCATGGCGCGCTGCCGTCCTGCTCCTAAACGGCCACCTCCGTGTAGGACTAAGCTAGTCCTGCACAGAGGAATAGTAAATCCGGGGGATTCTTTTCTTCTTAGATTATTTTGAACACCACTGAACTTTCACAACATATTTTATGTCAATGAAATGTCATCTTTAATGTAAAGAAATATAACTACATGTATTACATGCAAAGTGTCGACATTATGTCTGCGACCACTTTATTTGCATCATCAGGAATATAAGAAAACTTGTCATCATCCATTCCTCTGCAATCTGATCACATAGCCAGCCATTATAACTTGGCACCATTTATACAATTGCCAGCTAGTTCATCAATTTTACCTCGCTGGTATGCAAATCTCAGACCAATATGAAAATTTTGCTAATGTGGTTTCTACTTGAAACCACACCAGCAGTAGTTCTCTCTGAATCTGAGCTTTTCTAAAGGCTGAAAGCATAACTACCCTGTAGGCATTGCGTGGGGTCTAGTATAAATAAGATAACAGAGAATAATAGAGATCAGAGGGTTGTGATGATGAAAATGCAAAGAGACGGTATCATATGATAAGGCTAGTTCTGGTGTAGTATGGGTACTTAAGGAGTGCAGTGCCTACAGCATTGATTTCCTCATTCCACAGTAGGAATAATAACAGTATCTGTTTATACATAAACTTGAATAAATTCCCTTCTTACTAACCGTCTGAACTTTAGCACGTAGTATAAAATATAGAAAAATATTCAGTGAAGTATAAACAGCTATACTGGCCAAATGGATATTACCTAGCAGTGTACTAAACTATCTTACATAGTTTGTTTTCCTTTCCTTTCTTCTTCTGCCAAATTCCTGTACATAATATGATAGCGTAGTTGGTGATTTAAGGACTGCCAATAGGACAGTGTAGCTGTTTGAGATCTCCTGCTAAGTAATAGATATTCCCACTTTGGTAAGACCCTAATCATCTAATACCTCAAATACATCATGATAAGTAAATAGAAACTGAAGTGTTTTCTAAATATCACATTTTCTTCACTCGGGTACTTCTGACATGGATAATAGTTTTGAAAAACTGAATCACACAAAATGCAATCACTACATTTGACAGGAATTTGCAAAAGTTTAATCATATCTAACACAAACCCTGAAAGGATACATTACATTTTAAGTTTGCCACAATTTATATCATTACATAACAGTAGTTGTACTCTAACTTTCATACATAAATGCTGAGTAAATACCAACAAAAAGGAAACAACAAGTTATAAAAGCTTAATGTAATTTTACTATGAACAGCAAATTAGACCAACATATAAAATAAAGAGTTGTTCTTTACTGACCAGTATTTTTTTCAAGATGTATATGGTTTAAAAATACAGACGTCCATGTTAGCTCTGCAGTGCCTGTAGAATCTGGCATAAGACATACCCATTTCTTGGGAAGAGACACTTTTTTTTACTTTACTATATTTTGCAATAAAGTTACACTCTCACGGTTTTATATTTTTTGCAGCCTTCTTACAATAAGTAAGTAAATAAATAAGTGCATACTTCAGTAAGTAGTGCTTAATTGTTAGATGTGCTGAGGAATTTAAAAACCAAATAAACAACTGTTCTTTAACAGATGGAGTTTATGTACCCATACTTGACCATCTGGCACTATGATTTTGTCTGTTCTCATCAGTTCAGCTAGAGGAAGCCTGCTTCTGTCTAATCTGTGACAAACAGAAATGTATCTTTCAACCGGCCACTCCCTGGGGGTCCAGAGTACCATCAAACAAAATCATGGAAATTTGCATAAAATAATTTAAGCAGTCTCCACAGTACCAATACATACATGCACATAGTTTGCCCTATGAATATCATAAGAACAGAGTCCTGTGTCAAACTAGCAAAGTCTTCCTGAGTCAGAGAAAGAGAGAGAGAGAGAGTGGTGAAAGAGGGACTGAGACTTTTAGATCCACCTTAAAGGGCCTTAATAACAGAACAGATGTTGCATTGCCAGTCTCTCCAAAAAATAGTAACTTAGTACTGCCGCAGCAGACTGAACAGCACATATACTTGAAAAGAAATGAAGTTCTCTTGGCAAAACAGCTTCTAGTCCATCTGAGACTTTTTCTGTCAGTGACTTTGATAATGACTGAGCAGAGGAGCAGTTGACACTGCAATATGTCAAGCTTTGCCATGCTTTGGATAAAAGCTGTAATGAATAGTTTGGCCATTTCTAGAAATGGTCAGACTAGGTTTGCTCTTAAACCATTCCATGAGCCTGAATTTCCTCCACTCACAAATGATGTCAGCTGATTTGTTGTAGCATGTGCAGTATCCTCCCAGCACTTATACATATGCACACCAAAATGTTTGACAAAGCATTTAGAGAAGGGCAAATTGAGATGGTTGGCCCGATATCTAACTACTGTGACCAGTTAAATTATCAATGACTAGAAAACCAGAGAAAGAGCCTCAAGTAACATAAGGATGTCCTTACATTCACTGCTGCAGTATTCTTAACATATGAGATTCCCTGCCATGGAAGCCCAACATCTAGCTAGTCTACCAAAGACTATAATTATATTAAGGTATGACTATAACTATAGTAAGGTATGCCAAACATCACCCAAATGATCCTTGTGTAGTGTAGGGCATAAAGGTGACATTCAGGCCTACCATAATCAGAACGTCTTTGCCACCAGTCCAAACGCATCTTTTCACCATTGGTCTATTTACTTGAATCCATTTTCCACTAGCTGAACACATTTTCATTCTCCGGTGACTACTTACACCTGTTTGCTGACTTCTTCCAGTTGCAGATTAGTGCCCTGTTGGGGGGGGGGGGGGTTCTTGTTTTTTTTTTTTTTTTTTTCTGCTCCTTGAGGTTAATGTGATCCAAGAAGGGTAAATGCCAGTGTGGGAGACATATTCCCCATGAATACTGCCAAGATAAGAGTCTTTTTTATCTAGGAGCTTCTCATGACCATACATCTTATTCAGTTTGTCAGGTGTTTGTCCTGAAAACCCTTCACAGTAAACTTTCTTTTCTTTTCTTGTATCTTGAGAACCAGCATTTTAAGCTTCTCATTCAGGATACAATGGAAGTAATCTCCCACCTGAGGGTCAGTCATTAGGGAAGCAGAAGGTGAAAATGGTATGACTGGAATCTTCTGCTGTTCAGCCTCTGCCAGATGCTTCTCCTGAGGTTGTTACAAACCCAGAGGCTCACCTATTTGTATTGTCAGATTTCTATGTCATGACTATGATGGAGGCTGGTCAGGATCCAGCTTGCAGCACATCTGAAGAATCTTTGCAGGCATCCATCTCAGATGTTCAGGGGGAACCATGGCAGATTTTTTCCAAGGGGCCTAGGGGAGTTTGTCAGATTATAGTTGGGGAAGAAGTTCCTACTACGGTTCTCAGCTGCTGTCCTGGGTCTGAGCATTCTCAGTTTTTTGGAAGGGACATTCCCTTAAAAAAGAAACTAAAAATCAAACGTTTCTTCTGCTCCTAGTTATTTACAAAGTGAGTGGCAGGCTTTCAATCAGGGGCTATCAAAGTTTTAATGCCCTTAAAGCCTCCTCGCAAGTTTTCACTTCCTGCTCCTCCTTGGTATCCTACTCCACTTAAAAGGCCTAGAGAACAGGATTCTTCTGAGGATGAGTTGGATTCCAATGATGAATTTATGACTTGTTCTACTCAAATTCCTTCTCCTTTGGACTATGAGTCAGAGGAGGAGGAGGAGGAATCTATTAGTCCTGATTTTCATTTTGAGGAAATTTCTTTTGGGGACACACTTTCTAGGATGATGGACTTTTTAAGTGGGATTGTGCTCAGGTCTCTGATGTCTATAAGAGGTACTATGAGTTGCTGCAGATGGAATCTCCTAAACCTGCAGCTGTTCTTTCTGTTTTGGTTACTTTGCTGAATACTTTTTTCAATGCCTCTCATTCACCTGATTCGCTGCCTCCTGCTCCCAAGAAGCCTGATAGGTGTTATAGGGTGCCTGAGGATTGTTATTTTCTATATAAATGCCCTGCTGTTGACCACTCTGTAGTGTCTGTATCCTCTGATAAGCCATCTCAATTGCTTCCTTTGCCCATGTTATTGCCTTCTAACAAGGACTGCAGAATTATGGAATGGCTGGGGAAGAAGGTTTACACTTCTGCTGCCTTAGCTTTTAGGGCTATTAATTACCAGACCCCATATGTCAAGGTATGTGTTGGCTCTTCTTTCTGAGGCCTGTTAACTTATTTCTGGTTTTCCAGGCTCTGAGGGTAAAACTTCTGCTATTTCCTTGCTAGGGACTTCCTCTCAAGTCATTTGTAATTCTATTAAATGATGTTTTGATGCAGCAGATGCCCCTTCTGGGGCTGCTGCTTTTGGTTCAGTGATGAGGAAGTATTCATGGCTTAGGTTTCAACCTCTACCTGATGAAATTAAGGCAAAGTTGATCGATGGTCCTCTGGTTTGTTTATATCCCTTCAGGATAACGGTAAAGCCTTACAGGAGCTTAAACATGTGTTTGTTTCTCCTGTGCCTAAATTTCAGAGAAACCTTGCTAAGCCTGCCTTTGTTCGTAGGCAATACCGTCCTTCTACTAAAAATAAGAAGAGTGGCAAATGGGCTTCTCTTGGTAGGCTACTCAGTTTTCAGTGATTCCGAAGCCTTCCTTTCTGGACCAACCGGGTGCCATATGACTACCTATCTCTTCCCAGCCACATTCCTCTTTCTCTTCTTGTTTGGCTTCAGATCACTCAGGATTCTTGAGTTCGGTCGATCATTCATCATGGATACTTCATGGTATGGAAATCCCATCCTCCTTTTATGGACATTCCTCAGCCAACTTAGGAACAATTTCCCTTTTTTCCCCAGAGGTTCTTCAAAATCTCTTTACTCAGGGTACTATTCAAGAGGTGCCTGTATCCCAAAGGAGGAAAGGGCTCTACTCAAGACTGTTTCCAGTGCCTAGAAAAGAGGACACTTGGAGACCTAGTCTATAAGTCTCTCAATTAAACACTTTTCTAAAAGTGCCTTCCTTTCAGATTTTCCTTCAGATTCTGTTTCCTCTCTTGCTCCCTCAGGCCTAGATGGTATCTTTGGATCTCAAGGATGCTTTTCCAATCCATCCCCTTTTAAGATGTTTTTGTTTTTCTCTGTTGCTTCCTGGCATTTTCCGTTTGCCCTTTGGCCTTTCTACTGCCCCAAGGGTATTCACCAAATGCCTTGTTCCTGTGATTGATTTTTGCAGGCTTCAAAGGATCCAAAATTTTTCCTTACTTAGATGACCTACTGTTTCAGGTGCCCTCTTCAGAGACCCTTTTGCAAAATCTTTATTTTGCCATTTGCCTTCTTCAGAGCCTTGGGTTTACTATAAATTTCAAAAACTCCTCAGGATCGTGTTTTTTTCTGGGTTACAGGATTCAGATGGTGCCAGTGCTTGCATCTCTACCTCCTCCAAATGCCTTAACTCTCATTTCTTTCTTTCACACTTTTCTTCATCTGGCTTCCATTACTGCTAAAGAGTTTCTGAGAGCTCTGGGTTTCATGGCATCCACCATTTTGATGCTCCCTCTGGGCAAACTTCGCATGAGAAAGTTTCAGTGGTTTCTGAATTCAATGTGGCTTTAACATACACATCCTCTAGAATTTATAGTTCCTCTTCTTCCTTGTCTCAGACAGGAACTTCACTGTTAGATTCAGCAGTTGTTTCTGAATCTAGAGACCCCTGTTCATCCCCCTCTTCCCTCTCATGAATTGTTCACAGATGTTTCAGATATGGGATGGGGAGCAGCATTTGGCTCCATAAAGGTATGGGGGTATGGTCACCTCATCAGCATAAGGAGCACATCACTGTCAAACAGACGAGAGCTCTGCTGCTGGCTCTTCAGGCCTTTCATCTTGTTTTCACTCCAGGGCATCTCAAGGTGGTCACAGAAAATATTTTATTTTTTATTTTATTTTTTTATTTTACATTTGTTGACCAGGCTAGTCCAGCTGGATATATATCCATTTTCTGTAGAGGCCCGGGGAGAAAAGCTCCACACAGATATACAAAAGTATAAAAAATATTCTTACATGGTAAATATATGATTAATAATCCAAATAAAACAGGTAATTATTACATTTCAGAGATCAAAACACTTAAGAAAAGTAACAGTGAACATAATATTGCTTAAGTAAGCTAAAACAGATATAATACAGTAAGAGTTATGTACAATAGTTCACATCAGGTTGAAGGATTTAAGCAATAAGTAGATTAGAGTTTAAATAGTGTCAGTCTTAATTACAAGACTAAGTATTTAAATGTTTGGAAGTTTAGTTAGAAGAGGAAAGAAACAGGGGTGAAGACGGTTGTTAGTCAGGGTTACTACAAGGGCATAGCCAGTGCATTTGGAGGTGTTTTTTAAGTTTTTGTTTAAAGAGTGGCAAGGATGTAATTAGTGTTAGTTCATTGGGTAACAGGTTCAAGTTTTTTCCTACTGTGTTAGTAAACAGAGAGTCACCAGCTGTATTATTAGACTTTGTTAAGCTAGCAAGGAGTTTGCTCGAAGAACGTAAGGAGTTCAGATTATTATATGAGATTAAGAGTTTTGAGAGTATAGGGGTATTATTGGGTTGGTAAAATATTTTGTGGGCAATTGTGAGTTGGGGGATTATCAGATGGTTTTGGAATTCCAGCCAGTCTAGTTGCCTAAGATTAGTACAGTGGTGAGTTCTAAAGTGATTGCCAGTAGTGAATCTGGCAATATTATTGTAGGAAGTTGCTAATTTGTTGAAGTTAGTTTTCTTAAGGTTGGTAAATATAGGTGAGGCATACAGAAGGGTTGAGATTAGGTGAGAGTGAGCGATCTTGGCTCTGGCTGTTGAGGTTAAAAAAGGTTTTATTCTATATAAGGATCCTATTTTTTCTGTTAACTATTTTAATGGTGTTGTTTATATGGTGATCAAATGGGAGATTATTATCAATGGTTATTCCTTAAAGTTTGGTGGTAGAGTCAGGGAAAATGACAGTGCCATTATTTGAAGAAATTGAGAAGTCTAAGGGGGAGGACCTAATAGTGGGTGTAAAGAGAAGGAGTTATGTTTTTTTAGCATTAAGAAGGAAGCAGCGTTTGGTAAACCATGTTTGTACAGCGTTGAAAACATTTTGAGTAAGAGAATATAGTTCAGTTGGAGAGGTTGCTGAGCATATTAGTGTGGAGTCATCTGCATATTGAATACAGGTGGCTTGAGGAATTACTGCATGGAGATCATTAATAAATAAAGAGAAAAGAAGTGGTCCAAGAATGGAGCCCTGAGGGACCCCGATGGTGACAGGTAAAACGGAAGAAATTTGATTTTCCCAGAGAACTGCCTGTTGCCTATTGCTGAGGTATGATCTAAACCATTTAACGGCCAGAGGATCAAAGAACAGAGATTCAAGAATATTGATTAGGAGGGTATGGTTAACCATATCGAAAGCTTTATATACCGCAGTGATGTGGTATATCAACAAACAGGGAGGAACAAGAGCTTACCTTCTTTGCTGGTTGGCACTTCTGGTATGGGATCTTGCTGTCAGATATCAAGTGACTCTTCAGGCAGTTTATATCCCTTCTGATCAGAATACTGTGTCAGACAGCCTGAGCAGGTCATTAACTCAGTGACACGAATGGATGAGTCACAAGGATGTTTTTCTGAATATTATCCACCAGTGGGGTACTCCTCAAGTGGATCTTTTTGCCTCCCCTCTGAACAGACAACTTTCTCTGTTTTATCCAGAGTCCCAGGTCCTCTGGTATGGAAGGTGGACACCCTATCATTTTCTTGGAAGGGGATGTTTCTTTATGTATTCCCTCTCCTTCCTCTCATTCTGAATGTCCTGTTCAAAATTCAACAGGATGCTCACAAAATCTTGTTGTGACTCCCTTTTGGCTGTGACAGCAATGGTTCCCTCTACTTCTGCGTCCAGCCAGGGGCAATCATCATAAGTTACCTCACAGGGTGGATCTAATCACACAAGCCATGTGATCTCTCATCCATACCCACCTGTCCATGCTTCAAATGACACTGTGGGTGATAGGATTTTGATTCTTCACAGACACCTTTTTTCCTGAGGACGTGCTGCAAGTCCTGCAGGAGACCAGGAAACATATGACTAGGAAAGCCTACTTATCCAAATCGAAGAGTTTCTTTCTATTTGGTATCCCTCTTGTAGCTTGCACCCAATTTCTATGGCTGTTCCTTTGGTTCTCTCTTATTTGTGTGAGTTGTTCAATGCTGGTTTGGCCTATTCTTCTTTTAAGGCCCACTTATCTGCTATCTCTGCTTGTCTGCCTTTTTCTCCTCCTTTAGCTTCTAGATTTGAGGTTAAACAATTTCTTAAAGGTGTCCTTAATATTAGACCTTCCAGGAAGCCTGTTCCTCCTCCCTGGCATCTTAAGTTTGTTTTCAAAAAGTTGACTCAGGCTCCTTTTGAGCCTGCTGCGTCAGCTTCCGTGCAACATCTTTCCTGGAAGACTGTTCTGTTGTTCGCACTTACATCTGCCAGATGGTTGTCCACAGTGGAGGCCCTTATGGCTTGTCCTCCTTTTTTGATGTTTCATGAGGACAGGATGTCCTTGTGCATCTTGAGGACAGGATGTCATTGCACACTAACCCTTCTTTTATGCCAAAGGTGGTTAATCAGCTATCAGTCTATTAATCTGCCTATTTTTTCCCCTCTCTGCAAACTGACAGTGAGAGGGTGCTGCACACTTTGGACATGCATAGGCAACTTAGAGCTTATTTGTATATGACCATGGCCATTAGAAAATCTCCTAAGTTATTTGTTTCTTTTCATCCTAGATCTTTGAGGCTTGCTGTATCCAAGCAAACTATTTCTTCTTGGATTTCTAAGGCTATTTCCTTTTGTTACACTTTTTATGGCAAGAGCCTTCCTTCTTCAGTTAAGGCTCATTCTACTAGAGCTGTAGCTTCTTCTGGTTCTTTTTTTCAAAGGCTTAGATACTAATTCTACTCTTAAAGCAGCTACCTGGACTTCTGTACATACCTTTACCAAGCACTACAAGTTGGATGGTGTTTCTAGAGCAAGGGTTGGTTTTGCTAGTGCTGTTCTTCATAGCTTTGTAGGGGTCTGTTCTGCACATACCCCCTCCCAAGTTTCCTCTTGAGCTTTGGCTCTCCCATATGTTAAGAATACTGCAGCAGTGAATGTAAGGACATAGTACAGTTATATAAAATCTTACTGTTTTGGTAGATCTCCTTGCCTTCATTGCTGCAGTATTCCCTCCCTCCCTCCATTTCCCTAGTCTTTTGCCTTCCTGTATGTACAGATTTTTCTCTTGCATTCCTTCGACTGGTGTTCCTACTGGAGCAATCAGCTCTGATTATGGTAGGCCTGAATGTCACCTTTATGCCCTATGCTACGCAAGGAGTGTTTGGGTGACATTTGGCATTCCTTAAAAAAACAGTAGTCTTTGGTAGACTGGCCGGATGTCAGGCTTTCATGGTAGGGAATCCGGTATGTTAAGAATACTGCAGCAGTGAAGGCAAGGACATCTACTGTTATGGTAAGATTTTAAACAACTGTACTCTTTGTGGGCACTAGGCAACAATGGAAACCTCACCACTGAAGAGAAAAGAGAAAGGACAAGGACATTCTATGTCTCACGAGTAGGCAATGTAAGGACCTGACCAATACAGGAATGGAGGGAAATGACCAGGGTAGTACACTGATCTCAATGGACCATTTGCAGGCACAGCCCATCTAGATTTATAATTTGATTAGTATGTTATTCCCTTTATTAGACGTTGAGTCATTATAAAATATTTAATAATAGGTAAACTCGCTAGTTTTTACACAGAAAACTGAAGTGCAGTTGTACTGCAAGATATTCATTTAGCTCCAAACATATGTTATATTCATAGATATGTGCAAGGAGCAAATTTCACTGACTTGATCAGGGTAAACATGCCAATCTTTGAAGAAGTCTTTTACGGATTTGACCTTGTATTCATTAGGTGCACACAGTACTGCACTGAACACGGCTGCTCTGTGCTTTATCACTGAACTACAGCTTCACAAAACTATACTTTATTGCTTTTATTTATTTGTTTTTGCTTTTAATTAACCTGGTGGAGCCACTAGCCACAAGTGCCTCTTTTCAGACATGAGCTGACAGAAGTGACAATTTATGTGATTTGCTCAGATTCATATAGTAGATAAAATGAAAAAAGGGATTTAAAACTAGGAGTACGGCAGGAACACTTGCTGTTACAGGTTCGTAACTTCAACTTCTGTGCTGTACTTTAGCCCTATGTAGCCCTATTTACTGTGCAGACCATGGAAGTACTGTATCAGAACATTTGTGAGTGGATACAGATGGGGACTGATGACATACATGCAGCATTAAAAGCTTGCATTTCAAAAATGTATTAAGTCATCAGTCAGGGGACTGACTCCTGGGCTGCAGGCCCTCAGTTTCAACAAAAAAAAAAAAAAAAAAAATACTATTAAATGTGAAAAGTTGGCTATTATTTTAAATGAAAAAATAATACTCAACTTGCCAACATCTTGCTTTATTGCAGCATCTTGGAACTCTGCTCTTGCGCACAGATGGAGGTCTCAGGTGATCCAAGTTAACAAACAAAAAAAAGTCAGCTCAGTCTGTTTTCTGGGCTGTATTAAAAACAGCTCAGCTTTGGGCTTGCTAAAGATGCTCTGGCCAACAAGGTGAGGTCATCTGTTGAGGACATTCAAAACGTTGCCAAACAAGCATGACACTGGGCTGCTGCCTGAAGCAGTGAGGAGCCTTTCTACTGGCTGTCTCAGGTGAAACCAAAGTTAGTGCAGCAAAGCAGAGGCAGGAACAAGGGAAGTTTTTCCTTTTTCGTAGCCAGTAAGCCAGCAAGTAGGAGGGTAAGTACTTGATTAGTTTAAGAATGCGTATGTGTATATATGCGGGTATCTATATGTATGTACTTACATTTATTTAATTGTGTGCATGTGTTTGTACATATATTTATGAGTGCATATGTGTGAATTTTTGTATGTGGGGTTGTACTGGACCACAGACCATTTCAGACCTCTGATTTCTTCAGTTAGTCTGGGATGATTACGTGTGAAGACTATGGAAGAGGAAGATGGTGGGGAACTAGGCTTGCCCACCCACCATTATAGAAAGAGGCAAGCCTCTGAGTTCTCAACAGCAAAAAAACATTGCAATTAGAGGAGAAAGAGCCCCAAATAGTTAACGTGGTAGGTCATGCAATAGGGTATTATATTTTGCCTACTAGGGTTGCTAAATTATTAGAAATTTTGGTGGGTGCTCAAAAGTTTCTTTGAAAGATTAAACTAAGGCACTATTTTTATTATTTATTATCTTCATTAGTCAGCCCCCTCCTAGGGCGATATCTTTAATCAAACTCTCTACTACCTAACTCACATTCATTTAATCCTGTAGCTGTTGCACCTTCCCTACCCCTCTGTTCATTGTGGCTGCACAGCAAGTAAGTTGAGCAGTTTCCCCAGTTTGTCCCCATTACAAACTGGCTAACTCACAACACTAGCTAAAGTGTAGTTTACCTCTGCCCCCTCCAGTTATTGTATTTCTAACCTTAAAATTTCCCTAGAAATATATTAACTATAGGACTCTTACTAAAAATTTGTATTAAAAATAATCAAAAAAATCTATAGCTAGCAAAATTAAGTGCTAAAACTGGTGTAATCTAAGAGCTAAAATACTTATCTTACATCTTTAGGAAGCCCTAGGAAACCTATTAATTGCTAATCCTGGAACTCACTTCCAGCTGACATTACTTTACTCTCCTCCCTAGGTCAATTTAAAACTAAACTCAAACAACATCTAGCACTAAACTGGCTGTCATTGTATCAAGCCTGGCTAACTCTTTTCTAGCTTGTGTAAAATCTATTAATCAGCTACTGTTTAATTTACCCCTGACTTTCACCAGGATTTATCTCTAAGCTGTGGAACATGTTTATTATTGTATTAATCAGCTACTGTTTAATTTACCCCTGGCTTTCACCAGGATTTAACTCTAAGCTGTGGAACATGTTTATTATTGTATTAATCAGCTACTGTTTAATTTACCCCTGGCTTTCACCAGGATTTAACTCTAAGCTGTGGAACATGTTTATTATTGTATTAATCAGCTACTGTTTAATTTACCCCTGGCTTTCACCAGGATTTAACTCTAAGCTGCAGAACATGTTTATTATTGTATTAATCAGCTACTGTTTAATTTACCCCTGGCTTTCACCAGGGTTTAACTCTAAGCTGTGGAACATGTTTATTATTGTATTAATCAGCTACTGTTTAATTTACCCTGGCTTTCACCAGGGTTTAACTCTAAGCTGTGGAACATGTTTATTATTGTATTAATCAGCTACTGTTTAATTTACCCCTGGCTTTCACCAGGGTTTAACTCTAAGCTGTGGAACATGTTTATTATTGTATTAATCAGCTACTGTTTAATTTACCCCTGGCTTTCACCAGGGTTTAACTCTAAGCTGTGGAACATGTTTATTATTGTATTAATCAGCTACTGTTTAATTTACCCCTGGCTTTCACCAGGGTTTAACTCTAAGCTGTGGAACATGTTTATTATTGTATTAATCAGCTACTGTTTAATTTACCCCTGGCTTTCACCAGGGTTTAACTCTAAGCTGTGGAACATGTTTATTATTGTATTAATCAGCTACTGTTTAATTTACCCCTGGCTTTCACCAGGGTTTAACTCTAAGCTGTGGAACATGTTTATTATTGTATTAATCAGCTACTGTTTAATTTACCCCTGGCTTTCACCAGGGTTTAACTCTAAGCTGTGGAACATGTTTATTATTGTATTAATCAGCTACTGTTTAATTTACCCCTGGCTTTCACCAGGGTTTAACTCTAAGCTGTGGAACATGTTTATTATTGTATTAATCAGCTACTGTTTAATTTACCCCTGGCTTTCACCAGGGTTTAACTCTAAGCTGTGGAACATGTTTATTATTGTATTAATCAGCTACTGTTTAATTTACCCCTGGCTTTCACCAGGGTTTAACTCTAAGCTGTGGAACATGTTTATTATTGTATTAATCAGCTACTGTTTAATTTACCCCTGGCTTTCACCAGGGTTTAACTCTAAGCTGTGGAACATGTTTATTATTGTATTAATCAGCTACTGTTTAATTTACCCCTGGCTTTCACCAGGGTTTAACTCTAAGCTGTGGAACATGTTTATTATTGTATTAATCAGCTACTGTTTAATTTACCCCTGGCTTTCACCTGGGTTTAACTCTAAGCTGTGGAACATGTTTATTATTGTATTAATCAGCTACTGTTTAATTTACCCCTGGCTTTCACCAGGGTTTAACTCTAAGCTGTGGAACATGTTTATTATTGTATTAATCAGCTACTGTTTAATTCACCCTGGCTTTCACCAGGGTTTAACTCTAAGCTGTGGAACATGTTTATTATTGTATTAATCAGCTACTGTTTAATTTACCCTGGCTTTCACCAGGGTTTAACTCTAAGCTGTGGAACATGTTTATTATTGTATTAATCAGCTACTGTTTAATTTACCCCTGGCTTTCACCAGGGTTTAACTCTAAGCTGTGGAACATGTTTATTATTGTATTAATCAGCTACTGTTTAATTTACCCCTGGCTTTCACCAGGGTTTAACTCTAAGCTGTGGAACATGTTTATTATTGTATTAATCAGCTGCTGTTTAATTTACCCTGGCTTTCACCAGGGTTTAACTCTAAGCTGTGGAACATGTTTATTATTGTATTAATCAGCTGCTGTTTAATTTACCCCTGGCTTTCACCAGGGTTTAACTCTAAGCTGTGGAACATGTTTATTATTGTATTAATCAGCTGCTGTTTAATTTACCCCTGGCTTTCACCAGGGTTTAACTCTAAGCTGTGGAACATGTTTATTATTGTATTAATCAGCTACTGTTTAATTTACCCCTGGCTTTCACCAGGGTTTAACTCTAAGCTGTGGAACATGTTTATTATTGTATTAATCAGCTGCTGTTTAATTTACCCCTGGCTTTCACCAGGGTTTAACTCTAAGCTGTGGAACATGTTTATTATTGTATTAATCAGCTACTGTTTAATTTACCCCTGGCTTTCACCAGGGTTTAACTCTAAGCTGCGGAACATGTTTATTATTGTATTAATCAGCTACTGTTTAATTTACCCCTGGCTTTCACCAGGGTTTAACTCTAAGCTGTGGAACATGTTTATTATTGTATTAATCAGCTACTGTTTAATTTACCCCTGGCTTTCACCTGGATTTAACTCTAAGCTGTGGAACATGTTTATTATTGTATTAATCAGCTGCTGTTTAATTTACCCCTGGCTTTCACCAGGGTTTAACTCTAAGCTGTGGAACATGTTTATTATTGTCTGCTTATGTACTCTTTGTCAAAATTACAATTGCAACATGTTTTTAATGTTTTTGTTTACCTTGGAGCTTTTCTCCCCGGGCCTCTGCTGAAAATGGACATGCATCCAGTCGGGCTATCCCGGTCAAAAAATTTAAAATAAAATAAAAAATAAAATTATTGGAATGGCTCACATGGGCAACAATATGGGAATGATATATGAATGAATTGACTAACTTCATTGATTCCACTGAGGAAATGTCATTTCATACAGCATTAGAAGAGCTAATTGAGGATAGTAATCAGTAATTTGATATAGATAACATTTCTATCGCTGACATTATATCATTGGTGTCTATATGTACTCTGAAATATTGTTTGGCTAAAGGACACATCAGTACTTTTTTCCTCCTATGGTAAACAATGAATGTTTTGATATTCATGAAAAAATTTTGTTTTTTTTTTTTTGCATGCAGATTCTTTGACATTAAATATTACAGAGGAATAGGAAGCTTTTAAAGTACTACAAAAATTAAATAAGGGGGAATAGGTATGTTTTGAAAGATGTAGAGGGGCAGGCAATGTTATCTTTACAGGTGAACATATAGAAAGCTGCATGTGAATGTGTCTGGTGATGTGACAGCACATAGGAATGAGATGGAGATCCTGTAGAAATATTTTCCAACAGCTTGAAAGTTTACTACAAAGATAGCTGTCACGTAATATTACTATGGGGCCGGAGATAAAGCATGTAATGTGTGTATCTGTATGTATGCACTTGATGTATTTAAGTGTGTGTGTGTGTGTGTGTGTATGTGTGTGTGTGTGTGT
This sequence comes from Protopterus annectens, assembly GCF_019279795.1. Classification (NCBI taxonomy): domain Eukaryota; kingdom Metazoa; phylum Chordata; order Ceratodontiformes; family Protopteridae; genus Protopterus; species Protopterus annectens. Next base: position 377,361,737 of record NC_056738.1, on the reverse strand, counting down.
GTGTGTGTGTGTGTGTGTGTATACATGTGTGTGTGTGTGTGTATACATGTGTGTGTGTGTATACATGTGTGTGTGTGTGTGTGTGTGTGTGTGTGTGTGTGTGAATGTATTTATGCATATGGGGTTGTGTGTGCCCACAGACCATTTCAGATATTCACTGCTTTCTCTTTACGACTTCTCCCTTCCCTAATGATATTCATCTTTCTCTCTCTCTCTTGTTTTTTTTTTTTTTTTGCTCTGTCCCTTAAACTGCTTTATTTTTCTGGAATCATTGAATATTACAGTCAGTGAGTAAAGGCAGATATTATATTTCTTATGTTCACAAAATGAATGTTGATGGAAAGCCTCTTGCTCTGTTAACTGGATTACGGTTACATTTAAGCATCATCCCACTTTGGGTCTTCGTCCCTTCATTATTGTTTGCTTTGTCCAGAATTCTTAAGCAAAGAAGTTGAGACGTATAGTGATGGTGGTGGTGTGGGAGAGCATAGAAACTCTCAACTCTCCATGACTTTTTCTCATATTTTGGTCTATTTCTTGTACAGTTTGTGGTGTTCTGGCAAGTCAGCAAGGAATGCAATTACAAAATAATGACAGACATTTGAGTTTCAGTCTTAATAGCCTTCACAAAAAGCATGTTTATGAAAATCATGTTATTCAAGCAGCTTTCTTTATATATAAAGGCAATTACTGGAGCCTGATACTGTGTTTTATTTGTTCCTTTTCGTATTTTTAACTTTCTACTTGACTCATGAACTAAGATGTGGCAAGGAATTTAGTTGAGTGGGTCATGACCTATATTCTGACAGTAGTAAGCTGTGTGGCAGTTCATTTATTTCCTTTCTAAACAAGCAAACATGTAAAGTCTACAGTCACAGTCATACAATTATCTGTAATTGATGGTCACATCTGTTTGTTTGCATGTGAAGGTGTGGGGAGAAGTTAAACTTTTTGTGGCTAATTATTTTTTATTTTATTACATTCTGCTATCTTTTTTATTTTATTACATTCTGATATCTGAAGTGTATACAGTGAATAACACTGGCTTTATTTGTTGGGTACAGGGGTTGTCTGTGGATGAAAGTGACTGTTTTTTAAAGAGGCTGTGCATTAGTGTGAAACCAGCTGCAATACTTTATTAGGTCTGGTTTTTTTTGCCTCTTAATTTAGTCTGCTCCTTGTAATGTTTGCAACTTTTCTGGCTAATAAGTGAACATTGCAGACACTAAATAATGAATGGATGCCTCCCAGTGCAAAGCCTGTTAATGCTAGCACATTTATAAGTATATAAAGACTGTAGCTGTGTATTTTATGGCTTTTTCTGCTCTGTGACCGTCCATTCCGTTGTCCCTGTTTTATCGGTAAAGGCTCTGGCAGAGGAAAAAGGTTACGTCCCTTAAAAGGAACACCAACTGCTGCACTCGTCTATACTTCTAATGATCCTGAATCAACACTACTAGTTGCACGAGCCAAAAGACTAGTGGAGGCCATAGAGTTATCTGCAGCTATTACCATAGATGTACTCACAGGGCAAGATCCTCGCAATGCTGGTTTCACTCTTAATCAAAAGGGAGTTAAGATTGAGGTACTGCTGGAGTCGATTCTGAGATTTGTTTGTTTCAAGATATTAATGAAAAGGTAAAGCATATTTGTAGAAATGGCAGTCAACTGCGATGACATCAGCATTATCGAAAAATTATAAATACAATTAGTATAGCAATTGTTTCAGTAGCCAGGTAAATGATTACCAGCAAGTTTTTTGCTTGGAGGATCTGGTGGTTGTTGAAGGATATTTAAGAATTTTTTCTACTTGTCAGAAGTATGTGTATTGCTAGTAAAACTGAACTTTTACAGAAATCGGCAGTTAATTGCTGGGGTTAGCCAACAGAGCGTCATTCTTATTTAGGATTTATCTCTTTGTGGGGGCCTACGAGATGAACGTGATTTACAGATGAATGCTCAGAAATTGGCCTGCTGGTAATTATAACACAAGTCAAATGTTTTTGGCTTGTTTCAAACCTCCCAGCTTGTTTCGTATCATTCGCATGCTGTAAGGGCAACGTTGCATTATATTGTAGCCTCACGTTGTTTACAATTGTGGTCATTCAGTGCTCATTATATTGACTGTTCCATAAATGTGGTGATTTTTCTTTCTGTTAATTAACGAGCACAGCTTATGTTCCAGTTTACTTGGTAACAGCATTGGTGCATGTATCAAAATATCCAGCTTGTTCTTCATTTTCTGCATGCCATAACGGCATTGTTGCATCATATTTCAGTTAAACAGAGTTCATAATTATGCATATTTAGTGCCTGCTACATTGACTGTTCCATGAATATGGTGATTTTTCTTTCTGGTAACTAATGATTATAACTTATGGTGCAACTTACTGGATAACAGAACTGGTGCATTGAGCAACAAATTCAGCTGTTGTGTAACATCTCTTGTGATTTGTGGGGCCTTGTATGATCCTTTCAACAAGTGAGGTAGTCTATGTTACAGCATGACATTGTGAATACAGGTTGGATTTAGTAATCCGTCTAAAGAAAAAGACAATGCTCCATGTTATAAATATTTAATTTTTGGTTATTGTTGTGTTGTTGGACTGTTATGGAACATTTTTTGTAACTGGAGGGGCCTTGAATGGTCCTTTAAATAAGCCAGGCAGTTTACTTTACGGCATGACATCGTCAATTCAGGTGGGATTTGGCAATCCGTGAAAAGAAAATACTTCATATTATAAATATTAAATTTTTGGATATTGTTGTGTTGTTGGACTATTTACTAATTGTGATTCTGTAATAGTTTAAGCACGGGCGAAACTATTTACAGTAATTTGTTGCAGTAGTAGCACGTTCTGCAGTGTCTTCAGCAAGAAGCCTGTGCAAAGAACAAAACATTAATGAGAAAAAGGAAGACGTGCTCGTTTCACAACTGCTGCCCGGTGAGGAGAATGTAGCTATGCAACACAGGTTGCTGTTAACATCCCCATCTACTGCAAGACTTTCATTGACTACTACTTCTAAAGCACAAGAAGTTAATCTTGACATTCTTCGGCCTGGAGTTGCCTGTCTGCCTGGAACCAAAGACGTGCTGTGATAATAATCTCTACAAAGAATCCAATTTGGCCGAGTCCACATTGTAATTGCTGTGACCTTGTTCATTTTCTCTTGTATTTTTAGTATTATCAGTATTGAAATCAGAGCTTTGGGACTTAACATTTTGGTCGATACTCGTCAGTGTTTACCAGTTCCTGAGCTCTTTAAATCTTTCAGTGCCCTACAAGATGCTGCTCCTAACTGAATCCATGTTGTATTAGTACTTGCTGACAAAGATTTCTCTTTTCATGTGGCAAAACCCATTCTGTACTGAATTGTTGTTGTCTAGTGAATGAATTTGGATAAGCAGTATTTAATGGTTTTGTTCTTGTAAGATATGTACAACTTTTGAGTGTTATGAAGCAACTGTACCAATATCTGAATCCTGAATTTCCTGACTGTTGAAATCCATCTAAAGAGAACACTTACTTTCCCAGTGCTGTACTGGTCCCCTGAGCAGAACCTGTACTAACACTCAAAAGAACCAAAGTTTTGTCCTGCCACGTGTATATCATTCCCTGGTGTATCCTGCATTGAGATTTCCTGAGTTTCCTGACTGCTGACATCAACACTTTCCCTCCACCCCACCTGCCTCTCACTACCTCACCACTTCCCTCCTAAGTCCCTTAACCTCCTCTCTATTACATCCAACAGGCCCCACCTATCATGCACTCTCCTACTCCTAAAACCTTTATTTCCACTTCCTCATCCTTCTTTTACTTCCTCTATACCATGCCACCTCCTATACTCACTTCCATATATACCCTCCACCTCTGCCTCCCCACCTCCCCCACACAACACACTTCCACAACATCTTAGCCTCTTTATTTTCCTCCCACCCTTCCCTCCTCTTCAAAGTAAAACTTCTCCCAATCACTACTAAATACTACAAACCCAGACCTTTTTATTACCAGACACTTCTAACTAAGTACAAACCAAAACAACTTATTCCTTATCTCACTTACCTCTGCTTAGCCAGTGACATTCACCCTAATCCAGGACCAAACTTCTCTCCAATTAACCACACTAGCTCCCACAATAATTCCACCAACAAATACCTCAAATGCCTCACCATCAACACCCAAAGCCTAAAAAATAAAATAACCCACTTTCATGCCTGGCTCACTCACAACTCACCTGACATTGTAGCCATTTCTGAAACCCGGCTAAAACCTCACATAAGTGACTCTGAATTCCTTCCCCCTGGATTTCAATCACTTCGATCTGACCGCCTAAGTACTCGAGGTGGCGGTGTCGTACTAGTCTACTCCAACCAGCTGTCCTTTACTCCATATCCTAATCCCATCCCTTCTTTTAATAATGCTAAACTTGTAGCAGGCCTTCTAAAAATTAACAATCATAAAATCATCTGCTTCATTTCCCTCTATATTTCTCCAGGTACCAACACCAACACCTGGAAGACATCCTGTCTTGGGCCTCCTCAAATATTAAACTGGAAACCTACATATTGGGTGATGTAAATATAGACTGGAACAAAATCAACAACCCTAACCCCACCATGTCAATCAATCTATTTTACTACACTCAACTTACTAACACCATCACTAGACCCAGAAAAACCAACCCCCCAGGCTCCATACTAGACTGGATCCTAGTATCTCATCCCAATAAAGTGATACAATCTGGTGTCATACCAGACCCATTAGGAGACCACCTCCCTGCCTTTACCCATCAAGCTTCCCTCACCCCCCCCACACTCCCACCAGTTTATCCACACTCGGAACCTCTCTAACTTTAACCCTACTACTTTCTCTGATTCATTCAGGCATGCCAATTGGAACCCCCTGAAAACACTCCGATTAGACTCAGCCGTTGACTTTTTCAATTCAACTTTCTTAAATGTCCTTAACTCCCTAGCTCCAATAAGAACAAAAAGAGTAAAACCTAAGACCACCCTGTGGCTTACCAAAGACACCTAAAAGAATATGCTACAAAGAGATAAAACCTGGAAAACATACCTCCAAACTAAACAACCAGACATCTTACTTAAATACAAACAACTAAGAAACCTTGTCAAAAAACAAGTTATCAAAGATAAAAAGTCCTATTACATCAAAATGCAAACAAATCATGCAAAAAACCCCCCAAAATTTTGGAACTCTATCAACTCTCTCCTTAGGCCAGGTACTAAAACCAATCCCTGCCCCAACACCAGCAAATTTGACCTTGAAATTGCCTCACTATTCAATACCTTCTTCACCACTTCTATTGCTGAGCTAACCAAGACCTTTTCCAACAACCCTCAACCTCACCCCAACCAAACATCCTCTCCACCCCCCCCCTACTTTCGAACTCAAACCCATCTCCACCTACCAAATAAAGAAACTACTCTCTAAACTAAAGCCTTGCTCCAATGCCCCCGACAATATTCCCTCCTCCTTCTTAAAAATAGCCTCCGATGGTATTGCTCTCCCTATTAGCATCCTGCTCAATAGATCCCTACTTGAATCCTATGTACCCAAACTATGGCACTCTGCATATATTCTTCCACTTCACAAGGGTGGCAAAAACTGTAACGTATTTAATTTCCACCCCATAGCCATCCTTTCCCCTCTCTCTAAACTCCTTGAAAAATGCATCCACCTTCAGCTCTTGCCATTCCTTACCAAACAGCAGCTACTCTCTCCTACCCAACACGGCTTCTGCCCAGGACACAGTACCAACACCACCCTTCTCTCCTTCTTACATACTGTCAATTTAGCCCATGACTCCAGTAATTTAGTATCCTCAGTTCTGTTGGACTTCTTTTGATACTATCTCCCACACCCACCTTCTAAATCATCTGTCTAATCTCAATCTCTCCCACAAAACTCTCTCCTGGTTCTCCAGTTATCTTTCTGACAGGTCCCAGGCTGTCAAATGGGGCCAGGGCACCTCCACCTTCTGTCCTACCCCCACTGGAGTACCTCAAGGATCCATACTTGGCCCAATTCTGTTTAACATCTTTATTAATGACTTTTACAAGGCCATATCCAATACTAAAATTGTTCAATATGCTGACGATTCTACTTTGATCTGCTGCGCCTCCAACTTAACAGATCTCCAACTACTGACACAAACAACCTTCTCAACTACCAAAAACTGTATGCTCCAAAATCACCTCTTATTAAATGCTAACAAAACTAAAATCCTTCTATTCTCTCCTTCTAAGTCCTCCCCTATTGATAAAAACACATTCCAAATAACCAGCCATAACAACTCCATTTTAGCTGCCGTTCCCTCCGCCAAACTTCTTGGTGTAACCATTGATGAACACCTAAAATTTAATACTCACGTCCAGCTAAACATAAAGAAAACCCACATAAAACTCGGCCTACTTTATAGAAGCAACCACTTCCTCTCTCCTGCTACCAGACTAACTCTCGCCACTACTTATCTCCTTCCCTCTCTACTGTATGGCGCCCCTCTGCTTACTAATTTATCATCCTCACTATCCTCCAAACTAGAAGTATGTTACAATAAAATCTCCAGATTTGCTACCAAAGCCAAATCTTCCTCTCATCACTGTTCCTCCCTTCACTCATTAAACTGGCTTGAACTCCATAACCAACTTGACTTTCTCCAAATCACGACTGCCTATAGACTACTATTCCAACCTACCAAGTGCCCTGCACTATCCAATATCCTACAACCATATACTCCCCATAGAACACTTAGATCTACCCACCAAAACCTAATCACAATCCACAAACCCAAGCACCCAGCTGGTCAACTTCTACTTTCCTTCACCTTAGCCAAAAAATGGAATGCTCTTCCCTCCACTCTTAGGACCTGCGATAACCACTCACTTTTACTCAAACAGGAAATGCAACTGTACTCTTCACCCTATACCTCTCAAGGTCTCCTCCACTTTTACTCCTGGTTAACCTCTCACCTAGCTAATCTTGCACATTTGTATTATGTATATATAACTATACTGTAAAATCTAGCCTCAAGGCCATTTGCCTGTTTTTTACACCTAAACAAAATTGTAACTGTTTGTTTCTTTATGAATGCTACCTGTTTATTTGTCAGTAATGCAAAGTTTCTTAGTAATTATTCATATAACTATGTATTGTTGGAGCTTTTCTCCCCAGGCCTTCACTGAAAACAGGCTCCCTGAGCCCAGTGGTCCTCTCCGGTCATCAAACTGGAATAAATAAATAAATAAATATAACACAATCTGATATCTGAGGTGAGCAGTCAATAATGTGGCTATAGCTGATGAGCATGCAGATTGTCTATAATGACAATAACTGTGTATGTGGGACAGAGGGATTAGAGTGTATCTAAAAATAACAATTTGCCCGTAATGTTCTTTCATTTGCTGTCTTAGTCAGATATCAGTGTTATACTCAATAAGTGGCTATCTGTGGCAGCCTGGACAGGATGTTTGCGACAGGAACTGATCATTGGCAGAGTATTACACTGAGTAGTATTGCCATCTAATGCCATTTGATTCTCTGGTTAACGTTTTGACTGTGATGCATTCATGCTGCGTGGAATCTGCATGCACTACCTGTTTCTGGTGTATGAATGTACTCCCTGTCTCTGTGTGGAGTGTGAATGTACTCCCTGTCCCTCTGTGAAGTATGAATGTCCTCCATTTCCTTGTGTGCAGTACGAATGTACTCTCTGTTCCTGTGTGGAGTATGAATTTACTCCCTGTTTCCCTGTGGAGTATGAATGTACTCCCTGTCTCTGTGTGGAGTGTGAATGTACTCCCTGTCCCTCTGTGAAGTATGAATGTCCTCCATTTCCTTGTGTGGAGTACGAATGTACTCTCTGTTCCTCTGTGGAGTATGTGTACTCTCTGTCTCCCTGTGGAGTATGAATGTACTCCCTGTCTCTGTGTGGAGTATGAATGTAATCCCTGTCTTTGTGTGGAGTGTGTATGTACTCCATGTCTCTGTGTGGGATTTATCCATGTGCTTTGATTTCATCTCCCAGACCCACAGCTGTATAATATATGCCTCTAGCATTTGTGCTTTTCCATTCATCCTAATCTAATACCAGAGGGGCACACAGAAGATAGCTGTCTGCTTTGGAGTGGTAGGAAGGCAGTATTACAAGAAAGGATTTACATGTCCTTGCAAAAAATGTATTCTCAGTTTATTGGGGAAGTAATATTTTGTGGGTTTGAACATTAAGCTTTAAACACAACTTATTTTTTCTATAAAGAAAAAAAAAAGGAGACTGATTTTTTTTTTGTTCAGGCCATCCTTTGAGTAAAACATTGTTAAAAAAGGTTACAAAGTGCACCTCGCTGCATCTAGAACCCTATGAATTTGGGGCCCCAGACCCCTAGCTTAACTTGATTACTTCTTCCAAACTTGTCACAGTGGAGTCCTGGCCAATTAGGCTAAGTTAAAAACATTAGGAGAAGCTTTTTAAACAATTGGGCTTGAAAAAACAAGGCAACATGTCAAAAGGCATGAAAATGTAAAGTTTCATGCATCTGCAAAGTTATTAGCTTGTTGGTTATTTTATTATTTATTATATGTTCTCAGTGGGAGACAAAAACTCTGCAGGTGCAGGTAGTTGGCCAGTAGAAGTCTGTATGTTGTGTTCTTGAGTGAATTTTACACTTGTTTCCCACATCTGTAAAGTTGTTAGCTCTTTTTTTCCCCTCATTGCTGACTGCTCTCTGTTGTAGAGGTGCTGTTTGCAGGTGCAAGCAATTTAACCATGAGAGATCTGTACACTCTTCACTAAGGCTGACCAGAAATATAACTTTCAAAAGTACAGTAGCAAGCAGGTCAGTGAAAAATAAAGTTTTAGAAGGTATGGAAGATCTTGATTGTGGATTATAATATGAAGGCAGTTAAAATATTTAATCGGCTGTTGAATTAGTTGGGGATGATAGTTAATGAGGAGTCTAAGGCATTTGGGAGGGGAAGAGGGCAAGAGTTAGCTGTGATTGATTCTGTATTGCATGTTGGTTTAGGATTACCAAATTTGATGTTTTAAGTTATACAGTTAAATCTCATTAACGCAAGTAAAATTTATAAATCAAAGTGAAAAGGGATTATGAAATGAGATGGAGCTCAAGAAACAGGGTAAGAGTGAGCTATCACATGAAGGTCCTTAAGGAAAATAGCCATAAACAATAGTATGTTCGTAAAGGAACAACGTTTTCTAAGAACTAAGCCAGTACACAAGTGGAGATATTGGTAATGGGGATGACTGCAAGTAGGGGTTATAGGAAATAGGCAAAAGTGGATGGAATTTGCTCCTTTGACCAGTTTTGTCCAGCAAGGTATTGGATACAAATAACTAGACAGAGAAATGTTAGAGTGAGATGAGGCCAAGTAAAAGTTTGGACTGAAAGTCAGAGGCTGCCTTCCTTACTAGAAATTGATTGTCTGAGTATAAGCAGGAGAAGGGATTTTGGAGTACTGAGGGAAAGACCAGCTCTGGTAGAGCATTTAGTCAAGTCTATTAAAAAAAAAACTAAAAAACTAAAGATAATTAGTAGGGCATGTACAATATGAGGTGGTTAGAAAATATGGGAAATGTAACTTTACAAATGAGCAGTGGGAGGATATCTGTGTTTTTTGGAAGTATCTGAATTGCCTACACATAGTAAGGCCTTGGAGTTTAATTCTATTGGCTGCCAGAAAAGCCATTACTAGAAATCCAAACTCCAAGCCAAGTATAATTTAAGTACTGAATATCATAAAGGGGAGAATAGACTTGGAAGTGGATCTTTAGAAAAGAAAATGAGCAAATTGTATAGAAATGGAATTTGTGGGAATGATCTATGCAGAATAATGTTTGGAAGGAAAAGTGTGGTTTGAGGGAAGGCAGGAAATGGACAATTTGTTGGGAGTGAATTACCATTGGTAAAGAAGATTTCATATGCAATGTAACGCAAGTGAATGAAATGTTTCATGTAGTTCTCTCTTTTTTATTAGATATGTGTGACAGTCTCAAGTAAAGATTTTAATAAAGGAGGTGCATTGTAAAATATTTACATAACTATGACCTGCCTAGCTTGTTTTAGCAGTCTAGGGTAAGCAGGTTATCGAGCACAACTCTACAGCTGTAGCTCAGTAAGATCTATGTCAAGCAAAGTTCCTCATTAGCACTCTTCAAGAAAAATCTTTGAGTGGATGGGAAGTAGGGAATGCACCCCAGGGATCACTTCTGTGGCTCTGCTCGACAGGGGCTCATGAAAATAAACTTTCTTGGGTGGGGTAAGCTAGGGATCCTTGTTGGCTAGGCTTACTTAGGCCCTAGGGCTGATAGCCTAGTACCTACCTATGAACCTAAAAACTAAGACCAAGTGTGAAAAAACAAGAAAAAAATAATCTGCCTGGATGGTGTGGGGCAAGATGAGTACAAATCAGGGGTGTAGCACATAGGACTTGCAGGCAGACTAGTGTGCAACAGGTGACCCCCCCCCCCCCCCCCACAGTGAGTCCTATGTCTAAGGCTCCATTTCAACTAAGTCTGTACTTGTTGATTGTAGTGAGATATCTGAGGTGTATTTATTCAGTAAGGTGTATATAATGAGTGGTACATATTAAGGCAGTCTGTAGGTGAAGGGCATTACCCCACCTGTTGCCTGATCACAGGTTGTCATTGACCATCTCTAAGACAGCCCCCACCCAATTTGGGTTAGCTCACCCATTCAGTTGCATACTGCAGCCTTTCCTTGACATCATCAGCCACCAGTGCATTGAAAATATAAATAAGATTTAATTGTGAGTTTTGCTTTGTAATAGTCATGTGCTGCTCTAATTATATAATGCAGGTATTCTGCACTAAATTCTGGCCATATATGAATTAAGACATGCTATGCATTGTCTGAATCCAGAAAAGGACACTCATAATGGAGCAGTTCAAAAATGGGGCTGCATTCAGACCACATACAGTTCTATTATTCTTAACAGAACAATAACCCATGCCTTAATTCAAAGGATGGTGGTTTGGAAAACTGAGTATGAAGATTTAGAATCTGTGTAGTACCAGAATATGCTGAGGATGGAATTATGACAGCATTTATAGTGTGCTAATCTTATGAAATCTAACAGGGTGCAGCCATATGTAAATGTCAACATTCATGAGGCAGTCATCCACTGAACTCTAAAAGGCTGTGGCCATATGTAAATGTCATAGTTCATATGGCAGTCATCCACTAAACTCTAAAAGACTGTGGCCATATGTAAATGTCAGTAGTCCTACGGCAACACACAAAATTAACAAATTTCAAGCATATGTAAATGCTAGTATTCATAGGGCAGTCATCCAATGAATTCTAACAGGCTGCAAACATATGTAAAGGTCAGTATTCATACAGCACTCTCTGATTAACTCTAACATGTTACAGCCATTTGTAAATGTCAGCATTCATAGGGTGGTCATTCAGTGAACTCCAAATAGGCTGCAGACATATGTCAGTGTTTGTATATTGGAAGTAATGCAATGATTTCTAAGAGACTGCACCCACATGTAAAAATCAGCAGTCAAAGAATGCCGCAGAAAGAACTGCACCAGGTTACAGTATTGTATAAATATCAGCTCCAGTGAGCTCATAAGACTTTTCAGACAGGCTCAGCATCCACGAGGTAGGCCATGCCTGACTGTTCTGCTTTTAAACTCTGCAGTAAAATATTATACTATACAGCTGAACAGGTATATGTTGATGCAGGATGTATCTTAACTGTAATTATTTCACTAAACACAAGGAATGTATAGTCTGATGCTCATGAGAAAGATCTTAACTCTCAAAGGGGTCAGCCCCACTCTATTTAATATTTAAGTCTGTTGAGCAGGCTCACAGTTAGAGAGGTGAGGAGTTTCACCTTCATTCCCTTAAATGAATAAGAATAACAAAAAATAGAAAACCATAACCATTTGATATGCATAAAAACTCATATGCCAAAAATTGAAGATCTCAGACTCAGATAACAGAAGATATTAAATTGCAGCTATATGATTTGCAGTGTAAATCACTAACCTTGAAGATTTAAAGTCTGATGGATCGGCATGCCCTGTTATCTAAGATATTCTAAAGGGTGAGTTAGATTAATTATGCAATGAATAATCTTATGTTTATATATATGTATGAAGTTGTAATTATACTAGGCCTATTTTTCATAAAGATATTAGCCTGTTTGGCAGTATGGTTGTCATACAATGTATCCCTTCTTGTGGCTTTTACACCTCTCTGAGTAATTGATTGCAGTCCTTTCCTTGCCTCTTCCTGTACTACATATGAGGAACTCTACCATTCAGTTCTAATGTAATGTTCAAAGGGCCTATCTTGTATATAACATACTCAGGCAATTCAGGTTAGGCGATATTTAGTTGTGCATCACATGAAGCATTAACACCAATCATAATACTCATGTATTCAAAATGGACAGGGAGGCCAATGGACTGAACATAACCATGGTTACTACTCTTTGAAAGCCTTTCTGGTTGAAGTCTTCATTAAACTGTTGCCAATGAAGCAGGAAAAATAGCTAGGCACTCTATGAGTGATGAACATGTTAAACACTGATGGGTAGAGCACCACAGGTTTCAGTTCTGGATCCTCTCCTGTTCGGCATCTACTTCTCAGAAGTGTAGGCCAACACAGAAGGTCTTTGGCTAACAAAGTTCACAGATGACTGCAAACTGGGAGCCATAACAGAATCACCTAACGATGTAGACATTCTACAAAAGAGCCTCACAGAGACAGATGGTTGGTGTCAAAGTCATGGTCTCAAGCTCAATGCCAAGAAGTGCATTGTCATCCCCTTTGGGAAAAACTCATGAACTACCACATAGGCAGTAGCTCACTAAACACTGAAAGTGTGATAAAAAACCTCGGGACACAGGTGGAAAGTAGCCTCTCCTTTGATAACCACATCGCCACAGTAGTCAGGAAATCCTTCTACATGGCATACCTCATCAGAAAAGGGTTCTCTTCTAGAAAAAAGGAGGTCTTTGTTCCTATCTACTCATCCCTCATCAGACCCATTATAGAGTACAATGCCCCATTTGGCATGTATCTCACAAGACACCTACACAATTGGAAAGGCCATAGAAATACCTCACTAAGAGGATTACCAGCCTCAAACAGATGCCATATGCAGACCATCTCAAAAAACTCCAGCTCTACTCCGTCTTATATCACCTACTCAGAGGCGATCTCTGCCTAACATACAAAGCTATGTCAAACCCAGAGCTGTTGAACATGCTACACTTAAAGAAATCCCAATCTCTCTGAATCACACGCTCCAGAGACCTAAACCTTGTCACCACAATAAACAGAACATGTTGGAGGGATAGATTCCTGTTCCAGAGACTTCCCATACTCTGGAACAAACTACCCATTGATGTCAAGCAAAGCTCCTCATTGGACCTCTTTACGAAAAACCTTGACGACTGGATGGGAAATAGAAAATTCACCCCGGGGAGCACTTCTGCGGCACTGCTTGACAGGGACACAGGAAAATAATTTTCTTGAGTGGCGAAAGCCAGGGAACCTTTTTGGCTAGGTTTATATAGGCCCCAGGGCCGAAAGCCTAGTACCTACCTGTGAACCTATGAACCTATAAATGTATTTTAGCATGTATTTAGATTTGGTTTTTAAGCAATAAAATATTCCATCAAATTTATTATCAACTATTCTTTTTTCATAAAAGAGAAATGACAGAAGGAATGCTCTGTTTTTTTCTTTTTATTTATTTATTTATTTTTTTTTTGGGGGGGGGGGGGAGTCAGAAAGCTCCTTGACTTCTTATTTGGAATACATTATAAAATATGCTGATAGGTGGTTCCTATGGTAGGTTGTCTCAATATTTGTTTTCTATGATATAATTTCTGGGGTTCACAAAGTTTAGCCCAGATAGGAATGTGGCACTTTGTGTGCATACAGGACAATACAAAACGTAGGAAATTAGATTAAGTGGAGGATAACCCAGGTTGCCTCTATATATATGCAGTTATTGATGTATGTGCTACTTTCACCATTCATACAGAAATGTATCAGTGGCTCCTTTGCCCCTCTACTATCTTACTCATGTGTGCTAATCCTAACCATAACCCTAATCCTACATATTACATTAATGAAAAACCTTTCCTCTAACAATACGACTACACAAGACAAAGCAGCACAGACAGTACAAAACATGCATAACACTGACTTCAACCCCTTACCTAACCATTACTCTAATCCTAACCAGTGAACACCTGCATATTCACAACAGCTATAGCACAGTCTTGTACAGCTTTACATCCACCACCTTTTCAATCAAACATGAATTTCCTGCACACTCCTACTTACCTACACTACATAAAACATAATCAGCCATATGTGAGTCACACAAATGAACATTCACTCAATTGTACATCCTCTCTTTTTTACACCCCAAAAATCTTTTTACCAAATGTGAATTATACCATTTGAGTTACATCTGTATATGGATACACTGTATATGATTATGTGTTATATATGTGTATATTTATTTATATATCTATATACACACACACACACACACATATATTAATACATATTATATTAAAAAGGAAAAAGGAGGAAATGGATAGAAGCAGACTTGCAAAAACATTTATTGATGAGCGTTTTCATCAGTAATAAACCAAGACTTCCTCAGAACAAATACAACTTCCACCACTCCATTAATACTTTTATATTAAAATCAAGTCACCTGACTAATTAAATTAAATCCAATAGTTGACATCCAATTTTCTGCCTAAACACATAAACCAGACCCAGAAATACAAAAATACAAAACTACAAAGCTTGTGTGTCAGATTAAACCACACCTTATTATAATAAAAAGGCATACTCTGACATGAACAACTTTACATCTCTAACACATGAAGAAAGCATATGACAAGGCCCCAGGAAAGCTCATTTTTGCAGTACTGTGGTGGTTCGAAGTCCCAGAAATATTCGTAGAGGTACCTTCAACCTATGCAAGACCTCCTGTGGTGGACTCATTGCCCCAGTTGGTTTTGACAACTGAGCCATCAGAGGCCTCCAACCTTACACAACAATGGTCACCCCTCTGTAGGTCTATCAAGCATGGTGGATAATTAAGGTACTCTAAACATGGATGAGAACTGTGGGCACACCTCTTCACCCTCTCACTTTTGTATTTGTCTGTCTGTCTCTCATATGTCTTTTTGTCCACCAACAATAAGAGCCCTCTTGTGTTCCTGTCTGTTTTTCTGTCTTTTTATGTTTTGTCTATTCCTTAACTCTTCCCTAAGCCTTTGTCAGGTATCCTCTTCCCTTCATCCTTTCACAACTTACCCCTTAAATAAAAAAAAATGTTGAAAAATAGAGGGTCTATCCCTTGCCAAAAACATAATACACTTCTCTCCCACTGCCTACTGCAGAAACCTCTTGATGTCTTTCTTCTTTCTGTCCCTTATCTTCTTTCTCCCTCATTTTTAGATTTCTTTTCTTCCCCTGTCTAACCTTATAAAGAACCATTCAGGGTGTCCACATAAGGACACCCTTAGTTTCATTTTAAATTTACTTCTATACTGCTGCTCTGAGCACCATTTTCCTCAAATAACCACTATTGACTTACATTACCTTGCACAAGTTTGCTTTAATGCATCAAAAGTAGCTGAGGACAATTGTCACTTTATAATCACGTGACTTCCTTCATACTAAAGCATCTAGCTGAAAGTCATTTTATGATCATACATATAAGCAAACATACTGTAGGTGTTACTGTACAGCCCTTCACTTTTCATATTTAGCTCCATTTAGCAGTGCTGAGCATATTTACATACAGGCACAGTGGCACTTTTTGTAGATTTCCCTTTTGCAGACATGAACTGTGGGACTATGAATTAAGGTCCATACATTAAAATGGTGATCAAGTATGCTATACAAGACACACATACACACATACATCAACATGTGCATGAGCGCGCACACACACACACACACACACACACACACACACACACACACACACACACACACACACACGCACACACACGCACACACACGCACACACACACACGCACACACACACATGCATATACACACACACACACACACACACACACACACACACACACACACACACATACACAAACACTTCTTATAGCGGAGCAAAATGTAGTGGAAGCAGCATTTAATTTTTTTCACACAGCAGCCAAGTTCAGGAAACCAGTGATAGAAAATCATATTTTACTCTGAGACTGAAGTATATTGAAAATCCTCTTAGCAAAGATGTTTAAATTAGCTCTAAAGATACAGTTAAAAATAAATTGGATAATTCATAAGAGAGAGTGTTTATGTCTCCTGGTCATGGATGAGTGTTGCATTCTAAATTGGCTAGCACTTTGAATGTGTATTAATATACTACTAAACCATTATTCTGGACATCTGTCTGGGCCAGGAACACTCCACGGACTAAGAGATTTGATGACCTTTATGATTTTAAGATCACTGGCAAGTGAGAAAGTCTAAGGTAATTGAACTTCAGAGACACAGAAAAGGAGAGCATCCTGTGGTAGACATTAACACTCTGCTCAAGCAATTCATCATTGTCTGCAATATTCAGGCATGAATAAAGGTAAACAATTATTTGGTTATAACCTTGTTGTATTTATATGACTTTTTATATTTTATAGCTGCTATTTTGCACCACGTTTTTCTTTTTCTCCTCATGATTTGGAAACCAAGCATGTTTGGTACCTATGATGCTAATTAAAAAAACAACAATTCTGGTATATGTGCCTCTACTTGTTTCTATACTTTCTGTTACGTGCTTTCATCTGTTTTGCTCAAGTTATTCTTCTAGTGACTTTTTCCTTTTGTGTACAATTACTAAAAGAACACTATGCAAGTAAATATACAAGTACATTATACTGCTTCTCAGTTTTCTTCACTGGCATAGCTTCCCTTAAATTCTCAGTGAGCAAATTGCAAGGCACTATTAATCAGCATCACAGCACATTAATCTGAGGTAGGCATTGACAAGAGATCATAGATCACTGACGTGTACTACTGCTACAAGTATGCAATAAATTCTCCCCCCTTAAATAGAGATGACTTACTTTTTATACTATAATTATTATTTTTACAAACTATCAGAGGCCACCATCAAAAAAAGAAGAATAACTAAATAGGCTAAGTAGGGAAGCACAAGCTAGTTAAAATCGAATCCTAGTTATTAGAAACACAAATAAGCGATATAAATAGTAGTTGAAAAAACAGAATGAGGTGTAGAAATTCACCATTCCATTTATATACCTGTTTAAAACCTGTTTAAAAGCATGTTTAAAAACATGGCAGTGGTTTACTAGGGTAGCTCTGTTGTAAAAGATAATTAGCATGTTTACTAGCTAAATGCCCCTTCTCCCATTGAACTAGCTTGTGTTTTGCTACTTTCATTAGTGGATTTATACTTTGGAAAGTTTTTAAATAAAGTATTTCTACCACCCGTTATTAGGTGGGATATTCGCAGTATGTTTTTTATTACATGTCTGAACTCTAAGTAACTCTAAGGAGTCTTAGATCTTCCACACAGAGTAGTTTCCACATTATTTGTTGTTGGGCGCAGTATTGACATACTGGGTTTGTGGACTTCAAGCAACACCACGGAGACTGTTTGTTTGTGAGTAACAATAACTGCACATGTTGTGGAACAGGGTCAATAACAACTGGCAGTGTAGGGTTTGTTTGTAATCAGCCCAGATTATTTCATCTGATCAACATGGTGCTGCCAGATGATAATACTGGGCCACTTCAACGCTGTAGATCACTGGTTCTAGCTATTCTTTAATTGTATCAGGATCCGATTTAAAATCTCCTCTGTTACTCTGCTTATGACTGTCTGTCTTATGATGGGACTACATGCAGCCTTTTGCACTTTCGATCTTGCTTTATTTGTTACCCTTAGACAGCGTCTTGAAGGTTTGGCAACAAATAGTCCAAGCTTAGTCATAACGTGAACAGCAGAAAAATATAATAATAATAATAATAATAATAATAATAATGCAAAATACAATTTGTGTTGAAATGTAAACATGTGATAACATTTTGTCAGGTCTGGTTTCTGCTTTTGCCATGCTTGCTGTAACTGGAAGGCTCACAGTTTCACTAAAGGAAACATATTTAGTGATTCCTCATGTTTATCACTTACAGTTTCCAGTGATAATCAACATAACATGTTGGCTTATTCAGGACATGCAGTGTGCTTATATTTCATGTTATACTGTCAAACAACTGGCATCATTGCATCTAAGCAGGTGCTGTGGCAGAAGTTCCCTTTTGTTGGCTAAAAATCTAGATATCAATACCTGGTGATCTAAAAAGCATAAATTCTCTACCAGATAGTTATCAGTAACCCTCTTAAAAAATCTGCAGAAGACTTAATGTCTCTGGGTTAATTCTGGCCTAATCTTTCTTAGCTATAGACAAGGAGCATGAAGCAAACATGACAGATATCTCACTAGCCTTTTACATCATCTAGGTCACTCCAATGCCACATTAGGAGGCATCACATAGCATCATTGGAAGAGATGAGCTATAATATGTTAGGACTTTATCAGACGTGACCAGCTTTGTTGTCTGATGAAATAAATGGTCAGATTCTGTAGCCCACTTCCATGGCCAACCAGACTGGAACAGCTCATTTTGGGGATGCAGCACAGTTGCTAGATCTGGCAAAAAACTTGCTGTAAGTAACTGAAATGATAAATTCCAAGGAAGGTCTGAGTTATAAAACATCTTTTTGTCATGGAGCCTTTAATTATAGCCTGAATTTTGTCCTGTCAGTTAAGCAGTCCTTGGGCATCTACAATGTACCCACACATATGTGACACTGAGAATCAAGAACTCGTATTTGTTTTCTCCAGCTCTTAGCCCTTATTCTTCCAATCATTTCAGGATTAGTTTGAGGTTTTCTAACTGGTTCATATCTGTAGAACCAGTGATGATGATATCATCATGGTATGAGTGTACTGGTCCATATCTGTAGAACCAGTGATGATGATATCATCATGGTAAGTGTGTACTGGTCCATATCTGTAGAACCAGTGATGATGATATCATCATGGTAAGTGTGTACTGGTCCATATCTGTAGAACCAGTGATGATGATATCATCATGGTAAGTGTGTACTGGTCCATATCTGTAGAATCAGTGATGATGATATCATCATGGTAAGTGTGTACTGGTCCATATTTGTAGAACCAGTGATGATGATATCATCATGGTAAGTGTGTACTGGTCCATATCTGTAGAAACAGTGATGATGATGATATCATCATGGTAAGAGTGGATCTGGGAATGTGTTCTGATGAAGTCTGTATCATACAGATGAAAGCGCTTAACCAATGTTTTTAGTAGCGTGTGTGTTGCAATAAATCTTCTTTTACTTGACCGGGTCCAGTTTCACTCGTACTGTTTTACCTAGCAGAGACAGCATTCAGTCTCAATTATTTTTTCGGTGATCATGGTAAGAGTGTACTAGTCCAAATCTGTAGAACCAGTGATGATGATGATATCATCATGGTAAGAGTGGATCTGGGAATTCCCTCAAGGAAATGATTGATTCCCTTTGCCAGATTGGGGGGGGGGGGGTAGAAACTATCTCAAAAACGAATATGTCATAACCTTCAAATCTTCTTCCACCTCCTTAATGAGGTATGCATCAGTTAAGATCACATTTAGAAAGTATTGTCTACCAGAAAAATTTACAACACTGCCCTTGATTCTTGGTAAAGCATGCCATTCAGTTTGTAGTACTGGGTTAATTGTGATTGAAGTTCCAAAAGATTAACAATGCCGTTTTTCTTGACAGGAGTCCTTCATACATTTTAGTCTACTCTTGAAGGCATTCTGTTTAGTATCAGTCAGTTCATCTCCATTGCAACCAATGAACAGATATATAATGTACTGGGTATGCCTTGCAAGACCATGGAAATGCATCCTCCTTAAGCACAGGTTTGCTGTTGGTGTGATGAATGGTATGCATGCTGGGGGAGCACCTTTTCATATACGTTCTAATTTTTCATCAGTAGTTTGCAGTAAAGCAGGCCATGCTTAAAGGTTCTTTATCTCCTTCCAGTTAGGTCTCATCTTTCATAACCACTCACAGCCATATAAGAGTGCATCACAATTTTGTATACTGTACACGTTTTACACGTCTCTTTAACCAGTATACTCTACTGTTACAGGCAGCACTGCAAGTGTGTCTGGTCCATTACTTGTACATATTCTCCTTTTTAAAATGCCTTTTAAAATGCTTCTTTAAAATGTTTTTTTCAAGATGTATTTTTTAAAAATGTGAACCTTATTTGTAATATAATTTAACACTTTCCCTTTTAATTTTGTATCAGGAAGTGATGTTATGCTTCTTGAATATTTAATTGTAACTTTGATTTTTTATTCTATTGTCTGATGATGTTCCTGTTAAAATTAACTTGGGGCGAAAGCGCTTACAAAGTTTAAATTAATAAACGTGGTTTCTTGTTCTTATCTGGAGTGAGCTTTTTTGGGATTATTCTTGAAGGCATTCTATTTAGTATCAGTCAGTTCATCTCCATTGCAACCAATGAATAGATATATAATGTACTGGGTATGCCTTGGAAAACCATGGAAATGCATCCTCCATAAGCACAGGTTTACTGTTGGTGTGATGAAAGGTATGAATGCAGGGGGAGCACCTTTTCATATAAGTTCTAATTTTTCATCAGTAGTTTGCAGTAAAGCAGGCCATGCTTAAAGGTTCTTTATCTCCTTCCAGTTAAGTCTCATCTTTCATAACCACTTACAGCCATATAAGAGTGCATCACAATTTTGTATACTGTACACGTTTTCACACCTCTCTTTGACCAGTATACCCTACTGTTACAGGTACCACCCTAAGAGGTGTAAATTTTTTGCTTTGTAAGGTTGACATGAACAGAAGATGGGTTCAGCTTTTCTTTAATGAAAACTGCATTATAGTAAGTGGTGGTGCTGCGGTAGCATTGTCGCCTCACAGTAAGACATTGTCCTGTTTGATTTTCAGCTAGAGCGTCTTCTGTGTGGAGACATGCGTGAATGGGCGTACCTTCGTTGAAGGTAGTACGTCAGGGCCGGCAACTCGGCACGTAAAAATCTACTGCCAATCATTAGCAAACCAGAGTTCTGCTGTGGTGACCCCTAACTGGGAAGAGCCGAAAGACACAACAACTAAAAAATTGACCCTATGTCCAGCACCTATTTTTACTATATTTTCCTATGTATTAAACTAATTTTAAATTACTGAAACATTTGACCCTATATCCAACTCCTATTTTTACTATATTTTTCTATGCATTATAGTAATTTTAAATTACTGAAACATTTGACCCTATGTGCATCTTCTATTTTTACATGGCCATTTATCTATATGATGAGCCAAATTGCTTACTTATCTGTCCCGTTTATGCTAAACAACTTCAGAAAACTGGCCAATACATCCTCAATCTCATTTTCAGAAACTTCTACACCATTATGCACATTTTTCTTTTCACGTGACACATTTTATCATTTCCGTTACCCTTATGGCCAACTCTTTAAATATGTGAATATGGCCTATCGTACGGCATTGCTTACACTCTTCACTTTTGCATTTGCACTGAGAAGGAAGATGGGATGTGTGACCACAGTGGTAGCACAGCTTCAGATTTGTACATTTTACCTCCACCATTTTGTTTATAAGTTTTAACTCAGCTTTGTAACTATGGTACATCTCTAGCTTAAGGTTCAATTGAAATTGCAATTGCTACTCCATGATTAGACAATAAACGTGCCTTGGTTAACAGTCTTTTTTTAAATTTCTTCTTGTAGAATTCCACACACCAAATGCTTAGGCATAGTATAAGCCATTACTAAATTGACAATGTTCTGATATATGTTTTTTATCCTCTACATAAGCTGCAGTCATTTTGTCTTCATTTTGATTTCACTTGCAGTACCTAAAATGTTTTGCATCATGCAGACTGACTCATCAATCTCCTTATCCAAGGACCTTTACAAGAAGGCTATGTCGTTTTGCTCTCACAGAATACAAACTCAGTACTTAAGTCTGCAAACACACACACTTCAATTTTCTATAAAACTATTAAACCCTCAATTTCTTCAGTATGCATCACAGCTGCAGCCTCCAATTCCTTGCATTGCACTGCCACCTTTGGCTCCTTTTTGTGGTTGCTCAGCATCTTGCTGCTTTTATATCCTATATTCCTCACCGCTGTAGTAACTTTATTGGTTTGTTGAGACTAACAAAAAGAGCATTCATGCAAAGTGTCAGGCAGAAGACATTGTAATTCATTTTGCAATTTTGTTACAGGTATAGTTTCGTTTTTGTTCTCTTGGAATAATCAGCTAGGCATTATTAAGCATTGGGACTTGTTACACTTTTGAAGCATTTTTCAGTCGGGGAGGTTTCCCCTACTGTGCTACCCTGATAGGTGTCAGAGCAAAAGTCTGTACACTCCACAGCCTTACTACATATACTAACTCTGAGGTTTCTGCACATTAGAGTAGTAGGAATACTCCATGGTACCACAAATATGAGACCTTAGTGTATATACATATATATATATATATATATATATATATATATATATATATATATATATATATTCTTGATAGCAATGCTGGTCTCAATATTATTGCAGTTAAGCAGCAGGAAGAAATGTAATAATTTGACTGTGCTATCTACACGGGACAGTATAAATGTGCTTTGAAAATGGACACTACTTGAAAATACTTTGAATTTAAAACTTAGACATAATATTTCATAGTTTTAGCATTCATTAGTACTGTGCCTGGTGAATTTATTTTTTCCTACAGTTTTCTAAGAATAACTTTAAGAGTCTGTGGCAGGGAGGCTTTTATGTCATCTGTATTCCCAGCCTCTCTAATTCTAATCATCCGATCCCACTTACCCTCAAGATAGGGTGCCACTAGTCCCCACTGCAACTGCACAGCATTTTTCCCCTGATGTCTATGTAATATGCTGTTATACATTTCTTTCTATTTTGAGACTATGTATGCTATATAACATCGTATTTTGCTTTGTTTTGTTTAATCCTCTATATTTACTACACTTTTAAGATATGAGGGGGTAAGCACTGAAGGACTGTCATGGAATGCATGGATTCAAAATTTTGTCCATTTTCACTGAAACCAAGAATGTCTGTGAATACAGTGAGAATAATGAGACTCAGTCTAAAATAAGCTAAATTAGCTTGTGCCTAGAGGTCCATTAATTGGCAAAGTTAGGAGGATTCTTGGATGAAATAACAATGGCACTGCAAGGAAAGAGATATGTAAGGTGTTTCTAATGGAGACAATCTGGATAGTATCCTCCTAGGGATACTAGATATGCAGAAATTGCATGGTAAGATAAAGAGGCTGAAGGTGATGAATATCAAGTCCAGCTTGTCTGTTAATGATATAGGTTAAGTTACACTTGGAATAACTACTTCAGATATTGGAAAATAAATTACTGAGAAAACTGAAAACTATTCTTTTGCTGATGGATAATAAAGGATTAGAGAGGTTGAAAATAGGAAGTATACTTACCCAAATATATATGCTAGATTTCATGTGATGGAGAGAGAGAACCACTGAGGCTTTGAAAAACATAAGCAATACTGGATTATAAAGTAAAACTGAACTTTTGTGCCATTTATTTTTACTACAGAAAGCATTTGACCACCTTAAGAAGCTGTTGTTCATATACATAGCAAGTGTAGTTACCAAAAAGTGACAGGTGAAGTAAAATTGTAAACTGGTTTAGTGTGCAGTGATTGTAATATGAGAAACAACAGGGTAAGCTCAGCCAAGCTGGCACTCTTTTGAAACACTTGGATCTTGAACAATAAAGCCTTCAATAACCTTGAATGTCAGAAGCAGAAGATGATCACTGCATGGTTTCTACATGCCTGCTTATGGTCCATGTATTAAACTATGACCACATTTCACATTGCTGGATTATAGTTATATGTCATTGTCCATACCTAACACTCTACACTCTGTTGTTAGAATCCTTACATGGATGCCTACCTTAATGTGGTACATACCCTTTTCACCATGATTAATTTGATGTAATGAAGCTACAGCTCAAAATTATGACATAAAAGACTTGTATATTGTAATATCCAGGAAACAAAGAAAGAGGCCTACACTTGGTGGAAATGGTGCAAGGTCTTAA
Source organism: Protopterus annectens (assembly GCF_019279795.1). NCBI lineage: Eukaryota > Metazoa > Chordata > Ceratodontiformes > Protopteridae > Protopterus > Protopterus annectens. Next base: position 377,337,456 of record NC_056738.1, on the reverse strand, counting down.
AAATCCAGTTTACACTCCAAAAACAGCAAAATTACACATAGATAATCCTGACTTCTTTAGATGCCCTAAATCTTTTCAGGACATTGAGAAGAAGATACAATATGGCTTGACTAAACTTTCCAGATGGTGTGTCATAAAGGCATAAATCACATCAAAATAATTTCAAAAAATATTTAGTACTGCACAAAAGTCATCTTAAAATATTCTAAAAAAATTTCAAATGACAAAAACAAGCTATTTAGCGCAACACAAAAATCATAAATAGACTTAAATCTCACAGTCAGTTACTTCTTCTGACTTGATGGACTGATGATAAAATTTCTGGAACTGTATAACAAAACAGAAAGACATTTAGCCATGGAGCAATTATTTTGTTTTTGTAATAACTGAAACATTATAGAAAAGTTAGTTTGCAGTTTAGAACAGATAAACTGGAAGAATAGGATCATAAAAATGCATACGGGCTTCATGTGAAATTATTGATAACTTGTGAATGTTACAGATGAGAGAAACATATGGAATGGAGGTGGTAGTTGGATTCTATTTTAAAGGGTGAAGAAAACATGTTGAAACACTTGCTAAGAGTTATTTGTGTGGTGGTCATAGAGGGACATTACCAAGAATAAAGAGTAAATAATGAAAAAGAAGGGGAAAGGGAAGAAAACATACATGAGCAAGGACAACAAGAGTCTGGAGGAGGGGATGGACTTAGTAAGGAAAGAATTGTAGAAGAAGAAAACTATATGTAGGAGGGGAAGAAGGAGAGAGGTCACGTGTCAGAAAACAGCTCACAAATAATTTTTTGAAGTACTAGCTAGTGAAAAAGTATGATTCTGAGGATCAAAGATTATTTGTACATAATCGCAGGAGAAAATATTCAATAGGGGAAGGAGAAAAATAAGAAAACGAACATTAAAAAATATTTTCCCTAATCTTAAAAAGAAGGAAAAGCAGCAATTTTAGATTGCTTTCAGTAAATGTGAATGGAATTATTAACATTGTAAGAAGGACAGGGATACTGGAATTTTGTGCTAAATGTGATGTTGATTCAATTAGAGGATGTAAAGATTCCTGACAAATGAATAAAGACTGTAAGCAGAATAACTCTGGGGTGGAAATATAATAGGAAGTAAAAGTTACTCTGGAGTGGCTGTGTGTATAAAAAAAATACAGTGATAATACAAGATCTAATGTGCGTGAGAATGGGAATGTTACATTTTGTGTATGTGAGGTGGAGAGAACATATTTATATAATTATAGCATTATATGCATATATAGCTAACAAGGAAAGAGAGAATTTGTTTAATCAAATATTAGATTATGTGGCAGCTAACATGAAAATTATAATTGCAGGGAGCTTTAATTGTGATTTAAGGGAAATCTGTGAACAACACAAGAAGTGATAAAATGGGGAAAATTTACTGTGTGGAACAAAAGTCTATGGACTTGGATCTGAAATTGATTATTTTATGTTACTGGAAGGTGTGGGCATAGCAGATAATGATATAGTTGTAATGGGTTTTTCAGACCATTTAGCAATATGGATGAGTTATGGAAGAAAGGGGTATATTAAAATAAGAAAGGGATTACAAGTATAAAGTAGAAATTATGGGATGAAAGTGGAGATTGGTAAGTATTGGAGTTATGGAAGGATCATATAACCATGAAGGGCATATTTAAAATGGTCAGAGATGTAGATTGAACTTTAAAAGAACTATAAAAAGTATTGTTTTTGAGAGGGGTGTGGTCAAGATGGCTAACTGAGAGAAGCCACTTGTGATGGCTCTGCAACTGAAAATGTTTCTCTGAAAGAAATGTCAATCAAAAAATTATTCACTAATAGTAAGAGAGCAAGAGAAAAGATTTATAGCTTGAAGTTTTTCAAATGCTCTAATTTTCTTGTCAGAATTTCATCTGTCTGGTTAAGAGAGAAGAGACTTCAACATGAGCCACTCATAAAATGGAACCCATGATTCTTCTGTTAAAAAAAATGATATCCAGTTACTAATAGCAAACATTCAGGGTGTATTAATAAAAATGGATAAACCGAATACTAAAATAGAAAATTTCAAAGAAGAATGCAGAAAGAAAATGGAACATTTAGAAATTCTAATGAAACAACAAATTGTACACATCAGTGTAGAAAAACTCTAAATGACCACAAAGGGAGAATAACTGAATATGAATCTCACACAGAATTTCTTTTAAAACAAAATAACTGGCTTATAAATAAAGTTCATGATTTAGAAAATAGACTAAGATGAAACAATATCAGAATATATGCCATACATGAAAAATATGAGGGAGATAATAAAATAAATATCTTAACAACCTAGCTCTATAAAATATTAAATTTGCCTGAAATGTTATCCTTTGGAATTCAAAGGGCACATAGATCCTTGAGAATACCTTCAAGGAAGGAAACACCACCACTTTCAATAATTGTCTTCCATGCTGGAGATAAACTTAACAAATATTAAAAACTGCATGGTCCAGCCCACCTATTAAACTAGGTGAGCATTAAATCAGATTTGACAATGACTATTCCAGTAAAGCAATGAATAAAAGGAAATTCTGCTTACAGCTGATTAATAAACTTAAAAGGAACAATGTTAAATCTACTTTATTGTCTCCTGCAAAGATCAACATATTTCTTTCTGAAGGAATTAAAGTATGAAATGCTGGAGGCTGCATTATTTGTTAATAAAAATAAAATCTTTAATAACACTGAAGAAATGGATTGGAATGCTGCATCCCTCAAGAGACAGTGAGTTGAATTCATGGAAAATTGCTTCTAAAGGTAAAAAGCTTAAAAACAAGTACAAGTGACCTTTATTTTCTGAAACAATAGATTTATCCTCTAAGTAAAGGGTTACTTTTGGACTTTAAGCTTCAAATCATATCAAGTATGGATTTATGTTTATGCCAAAGCATTTTACATGATAGGGAATATAAATATTTAGTCTTACTATATTTATAGTGAAAGACATAATATATTTCATTTAAACTTAAGTTATAAATGCATTTCTAAATGTTAAAGAAATATTTTCTGTATGACAATTGCATTAAATTATAATTAATAGAATTGGCAACTTTAAGTGTTGTAATATTTATTAAGAAGTGAAGATTTGGAAACACAAATGCTATAGTGACGTTTTATACTGTGCTGTCTCTGACATAATTTGCTTGCATTTTACTGAATGTTAATAGCTTATGCTGCAGTGTTATTAACTTCAACTGTATATATTAATGGGAAGGAGAAAATTAGAGGTTTGTTACTGATTAAAATAGTTTAGAGGAATTATTAAGAATGAGAAACTTACAGAAGAGATTAGCAGCTGCTGTATGTGATAAGTTGTAATTTTCATATGCGTAATTAAATACTAATGTCAGGATATGAAATGCAGACCAGAGCAAGAGTACATAATTGCTAAATACATACATCTATATTAGACAGGCATGACTTTTTATGGGTCTATATTACATAATCAAAGTTCCGTAACTTCGACTGACATATGTTCGAACACATATGTCCGAAGTTACAGAACTTCAACTAGCAATAAAAAAATAAAAACAACATGAAAAAGAAAATAAAAGGGTATATGCAGGGGGGCAAGCCCTCTATGACCTCCTACATGGGGGGGCTGCACCCCACACCCCCCGCTCTTTAAATATACCAACTCCAAGGTCACACTACAGTGCAGTAAAGGAAATTTTTCTTTACTGCACTGTAGCGCGACCTTGGAGTTGGTATATTTAAAGAGTGGGGGGTGTTGGGGGCACAGCCCCCTAAGTGGGGGTGCAGGGGTGCTTGCCCCATCCATATACCCTTTTATTTTCTTTTCTGTTTCTTTTTTTTTTTTTATTGCTAGTCAAAGTTCTGTAACTTCGGACATATGTATTCGAACATATGTCAGTCGAAGTTACAGAACTTCGACTATGTAATATACACCCATTTTTATATATAGTCAAGATATTGCATATAATACTAGAATTAATAATAAGAATATCATTATTTACTGCCACTGCACCTTCCAATAATATGAATAATATGCAAATGCACAGGGAAAGAACATCTTTTATGTAATATTAAGAAATATATACACATGCTGCAATCTATAATACAGAGCTGATGACTAAATAGCTCTTTGATGGGAGATTTTAGAAATGCAAGTTGTACAAATATAAGATAGAATATCAGTGGACAAATAAGACAGAAAAGCATATTTGAATAGCATCTCTCAACTATACAGATTTTTGCAGAATGTCCAGATTTTTGCCTTATATTTTTGGTTCATTTTTCATAAAATTGTGGCTTTCTAGCAAATTAGTGACAAATCATTTAAGACTGAACTTAGAAAATAATGACAGACATTTGAGTTTCAGACTTTATACCCTTCAGAAAATTCATATTAAAACAAACCTGTTATTCTATCAATTTTCTAAGTTTGTAAGAGCAATATTTAAAAATTGTCCCAACTTTTGAGCCTTTGCCCCACTTTTATTTATGGGTTTGTCCATATTTCTTGTTTTCAGAGGTTGAGAGGTATGATTTGAATAGCAAACTGCATATAAAGAAGGCATATATCACATATAAATGCATATGACATAAACATAAATATATCATATCTCATATAATTTTCAATGAAAATTACTTAAAAGATATTCAAAAAGATCCTGAAAACTGAAATATGGTTACCTGAACTTTGAAACTCTGAGCTTTTTGCATATTGTGCATCATTAGATTCTCTAAGATTACTTGAAACAACTTATTCTATAAGTAAGATCTGAAATTTGAATGTTTTATTGCTGATTCAGTTCTTTCATTTTAATAGAAAGTATAGTAGATTTTTAAATATGTTTGAATCTGAGAGAGGAGAATGTGGTTTGAAAACAATATTATGTTACTTCTAAACATAAAATATACTGCACATGTTTTTGACTGTGTTGTGTAGCATGATAATCCCTTTACAATTAACAATATATATGTTTTTCATGAGTTAATATAATGAGTGAAAGGACTTTGAGATACTGTGATATTTCTCATACAGCCGAGTGACGTCTCCAGGCATTTCTGCAGTTACCTCCTACTGCTCCTCTAGGCGTCAAATATTACCTGTTCAAATTTACATTAATAATTCCAAAACCATGTTACATACAAGGTATCAGAATATTTTATCTTGAAGCATACATGTTGGCAAATACAACTGCATTGATCTATGACCTCTGTCAGTGACTATTTGTTAGTACTGTAAGGTGATAACTTAATTTTTTAAAGGCTGAAGCCACACCCACTGGGAGTTAAAGGTACACACTCAAAACAGCTCTCCTGGAGGGAATGAGTTAAGGGTGTTATACAAATTTAAGATATAGACTACTGCATTTTAAAAATAATTCAGAGCTTTTGTTAGAGTTATAAAATATGTATATATATTTCAGCATGATAAATGCATTTAGGCATTGATTTTCCTATTGTAAAATAGCTTGGTAAGCTTAGATTGTCAACTTTAAATGTATCTTTCTATATCTTATTCTGTTCTACATGTATATTTAAAAATTTAGTTATAATAATATTAAATGAAACATTTAGAAATAATTAATAAATAGTTATACTCCTATTACATAAATACATATGTATTCCATTATTTGGCAGATTATTTAGTATTTATGATAAAGAGAAGTGGATTATTAAACTTTTAAATATTAATGGAGAAATAGTTTTTAATTGTAAAATATACAACTGAGTTAGTAGTCTCTTAATTTTTAACTTATATATAATATTATATTAATTATTTGTCAATGTGGCTTTTGACTAGTTTTTGATGAAATTTTAGGTCTTAGTAGAAAGATAGTTTAATAGTTTGTCTATTTGATAGACAAACTAGAAACTTCGATATCCATGGTAGGTTGTGTTTTATTAGTATTTTATACAGTTATAATTGTACATTTGTTTCTGCTTTTGTTACTTATGACTTTTAGTAGTTTAGTTTGTAGAAAGGAAGACTTTTAAACAATGCAGAAAGTTAGTGTTGGAGGAATGCATACAACAAAATTAATATGGTTGATAGCTATATCATATTATCATTTGGTAAAAGACATTTTCACAAATACACAGTCTAGATAGTTTTAATCTATTGTCTATTAATGTAAATGGATTAAATAATTGCAACAAAAGGAAATCATTAATGAAGTAATTTAAATTAAATAGAGGTGACCCATTCTTGCAAAGGACTCATTTGATAGATAAAGATATACAATATCTAAATAACTTAGGCTAAACAATGTTATAATCCACGTCTTTTGATAGAAAGAGAAGAGGAACTGTTATGCTTAGGAGAAAATCTACTGTAATACCTAGGGTCATGGACTCTATTAATGATCCTAATGGAATGTACACATTTGTAATAATTAAATTTAATAGCAAACTCTATACACTAGATAATTTTATTGGATCCCTGGAATAGGTGCAAGAGTGGCTAAAGATCACTTAAACATATTACAAAAGACATTGGGAGGGTAGATGGAAATTGTAACTGCATATCTAGTATAGAAGATGCAAGCGAACAGATGAAAGCTAACATTCTAGCATCAGCTAAAGGACTAAACAGATGGATTAGTAGTTGTGACACCCCTGCACTGGCCCAGTAATCAAGGACCCTCAATCCTCACCACTGGCAACAGTGAAGGATGTACACAATGGGAGGACTACAAGTACACACACAGTAAAGAGGAATTTCACTTAAGAGCACACAGAGATCACATTCAGTCTAGGGTTGGTTTCTCCCTCTTTCTCCAGATCCCCAATAAGACTCCCCACTGGCACAGCTATATGGTAAAGATCTCAGCCAAGTGGTCAAGCCAAAACATGCAGCACTCTTTCTGTCCAACCAGTGCTTCATGTCTGTGCCCAAGTAGCTGACAGGCACACACATTTTGAGATTTGAGTTATACACACACACACACACACACACACACACACACACACACACACACACACACACACACACACACATATACACACACACACACATATACACACACACACACACACACACACACACACACACACACACACACACACACACACACACACACACACACATACACACGCACGCACACACACACACACACACACACACACACACACACACCTGGGAAAGGCTGGCACAGGTTTACTAGCTATGCCCCTTCTGCCCAGACTATAAGGTAGTTATCACTGCCACCAACCAACTCTTTATCATCTACTATAAGACTCTTCAAATGGTGACCAGTCCTACTGTGTAATGTTACTATTATCCAAACGGTAGTTGTGACCAAGACATGCAATGCTATTTAGGAGTGGCCTGTACAGTGTCACCAAATACACATGCAAGTACTCTAAGAGCTTCAATATGTCTCACAAATATCAGCCACAAAGATAGGTTTAAATACATTTAATAATAAATAATAAAAGAACAAGACAATATTCAAATAAGACAGTAACTACAGAGTTTAGAATCAAAGGAAATATTTTAAAACAACATTGCAGGAAAGTCTCAAATAAATATAGAAAACATGTAAACTAATCTTTACTATATTCCTATCTATATCTAAATGAAATCAATGTACCCTAGTTACTATTAGCAAGGCAAGTGCAGATGGTGATGATGATGATGAGTGGATGTTGCCAGATCCAAAGACAAATACAAAATGCCCAGTCTGAGAGTTCTTAAATCAATATCACATTTTACTGCTGGGTTAGCCTGGATGACATCACTTTTTGTCACCTGACTTCAGTTCTCAGGCTAAACCAGAAACTAATAGAATTTTTACATATCTGTGTTAAAAATACATATCTATCAGATGTGCAGCTGCTAGGAAGTCATAGAGCAATAACACACTTTACATTTTAAACTTAGTAATTACTTCTTTCCAAGACAATAGAAAAAACTTCTAGCTCTAGACATCATGTCTTCTTGCTGCATTGAAACTAACTTTTATAGCAAATCGTAAAACACTAATTTCAACTTCTTTTCTTGAAGTTTTATAAGTTAATCTTCTATGTTCCAGCAGGTTATGCTGTGGTTACATTTTTGAAGCTCAGTACATAACATACAGTTCTGTATAAATCATATCAGTATTCACAAATGACATAGAATTATTTACAAAAATCCAAATAGCTGGGCGGGCAGTGTCACAGTAGTAATAATCTAGTTGATTTAATAGTAAAAGCAGAAAATAAGTCATTGTTTTTCACCCATTACTGTTATCCTCAGGACACAAACTAGAATTGACAGGCTTTATACTTCCACAGTATTTACTTAATAAAGTTAATTTGTTTCAAACAATTACTTGTCCTTTATCTGATCATAATACACTAATTGGTAACATATAAATGAATCCAAGGAAATTTCAGATTATTTACAGAATTCCAGTATATGGGATGAACTTAAAAGACTTTAATAGTTACCTTAAGGAACAAACTGAAAACTTCTATCCTTGAATGATGAAAGTCGGGTTAGTAAAGTCATACATTGGGATTCCTTAAAAATGCATATTAATAATAGAATGGAAAGATGGGCTAGTAATAAAATGAAACAGTGGGATAAAGAGTTATTAGGAATACAAGATGATATACATAAAATGAGGTTTGAACAACACACATGGAAATTAGATAAAGTGCAGATGGCTGTAGAAAAATTTAAATTGCACAGTTATGGAATGGCTCTAAAATCTTCACAGATTAATTAATTGAAATAAGATGTTAAAAAGGCACAAATCAATAATATCCAAAATCCTTACTAGATCAGACATGGAAGGGGTGATTAATATTTGTAAAAATTCCACGAGGATCTTAATAATGATAAAATAATATTCCTGATGATTGCAAAATTGATGAGTATTTCAAGAAAAAAATTTAAAATGTTACTAATAAACTTAATTATTAGTACATTTCTCTGTTGAATAAGCTATTACCCTAGTTGAAATTAAAGAAGTTTTAACAAACAGGGAAATATGTCATATCTCCAGGGTTAGATGGTTTAGGTATGGAACTTTATGGGCTGCTTCCAGTAAATATTTTAGAGTTACTGAGCTAAGTATTCAGGATAATTCAGAGTGACAAAATAATTTCTCCCCCATGGAAATTTCTGTACTCTTACATATACTCAAACAAGGATAGGATACAAAGTTAGTTTCCTCATGTTGGCCTACTCTGTTATTAAATGTAGATTATACAATATTGTTCCATCTTTGCTATAAGATTAAGATATATGGTAGATTAATTAATAATGATCAAACAGGATTTATGGTCAACAGAATAACATATGACAATATTAAAAGGATAGTAACAATCTTAAATTTAGCAAAAGTAATGAAAAAATTGTCTCTAATTCTTTTAGATAATGAGAGAGCTTTTGATTCTGTGGATTGGAACTGCTTGTTTAAAACTTTGGAAGCATTTACATTTCCAGAACAATTTATTAGAATATTAAAAAACTTGTATAGAGATTCCAAAGTATATATTAAAACTGGATCTTACATCTCTCAAGAAATCTTTTTAAACAAAGGTACAAAGCAAGGATGCCCCTTTTCTCCTCTACTATATGCATTAGTTATTGAACCCTTAGCTAATAGCATAAGAAGAAATTATACAATTTATATTTTTTCAATTAATGACTGACAGTCTAAAATATAATCTAAAATACAGCTTTGTGCAGATGAGTGTCTATATTACTTCATTGAAGAATCATTCAATGAAGCTGACTTTACTGACACCAAATTAGCGAACTAAATTTCCATGAATGTTAACTGCCTCGAAAGATTTCCCCAGGGGAAGGAAGCAGTTGGACAACAGCACAACTTTTCCCTTTTCCCCACCATAGTGTGATCTTAGAGTTGGTAAATATATGTAGGGGGATGAAGCTCCCCACTTGGTTAGATTTGATTTGTAGTGCAGTTTGTGTTCTGATGTGGTGATGGCCAGGTGCTTACTTTCCCTGGTGACTTTTTTTTGTAGGGTTTGTTCACAGAACCCATGATTTGGGGTTGATGAAGTCAGTTTCATTGAAATGAGTTTTCAATTAATTAATATAGACCCTTGCAGATGATATTTTACTAACTATAGCAGATTTAAAGTATTCAATTGAAGAATTAGATGAGGAAATTAAAAAGTTTCAAGAAGTATTTCTGCTGAAATTTAAGAATATGACTGAAACTTTAGTGTTAAATCAACTACTAAATAAATATAAATATAATTGAAAAGGAAAAGAATTAAAATATTTAGGAATAGAAATGTATCTAGATGTGAGTAAGATTATTAATCATAATTTTAAAATGATAATTGAAGAAGTATTACTGAATGAGTGTTTTTTTTACCTTTGAGGATAGATTAGTGCTTATTAAAAATTGTATTACTTAAAATTTTATATATATATATATATATATATATATATATGAATATACACATTTAATAGCTTTAAAACCTGGCAAAACTGTTAAAGAAAATGGAGAAAATGATAACTTCACTCTTATGGCATCCCAAAAAGCAGAGAATTCCTTATAGAAATCATATTAAACTGTGAAAGTAAGGTAGTATTGGCTTCCCTGACGTAGAATCTTATTCCATTGCTAGAAATTTAATGGCATTATACTCTGGTTAGACTCAGCTTACACTAATCAATTGAAAACCATTCAGGAACAGGTTATACTAAATTCTCATAAGTTTATTAAATATGATAAATTAGAAGTGTGTAATAATCCTTTAATTTGGTTAATAAACATACCTTAGAAGTAAAATCCTTTCAATCTTTGGAATCTGCATATATTCAATCAATTCTAAAAACAGTGAAGAAATATGTTTTTAAAACCCCATTATTTTTAAAACTGAAACTTTTGAGTGTTCCCATTGCATACACCTCTAGATTTATGGAAACTCAGAACAATGTTAAAATTAATTTTTCTAAAAAGGAGTGGGCTATTATTATGGCCCAATTGCTTTAAAAACGGGAAAGCTAAATCACCAGAATGTTCAATGAAAGATTTTAAGTTGGATGAATCTGTTAATCAGCTAGTACTATCTATTAGCAAGAAATTAGATGGATTTGTATTTAATATAGGTGAAAAAGAACAGAACACTATCCCCCCATTATATGAGTATGAGTCCTATCATCAAAGGTAACTTGGCTTACAAAGGAAGTCTATCCAAGTTATGTAAGTTAATTATAAATAATAATGTTGATGCAAAATTCTGGAACTTGATTATGGATTGAGTGGACTGAGTGATTCGACTGATAGGAATAAAGCTTTGTTACTTAAGTCAGTTAGTCAAACATCTTCAAGTTTCTACTGGATAGTCTTTATGTGGAAATATAGACAGAATGTTTATTACTCTTCATAAAATTTCTAAGATAATGTGACTTCTTAAGTTTGCTGGAGATGCAGTAAAGATGCAAAAGCTGATTGGGTATGTATGTTTATGGATTGTGAAAAATAAATGTCTATTGGGAAGAATTAAATATTTTTAAGGGGTTATGGTCTGATAATTGTTCTTTAAGTAGATCAACAATATTAATGAATGTTTCACTTCCTTTATCTCTAAAAGCCAAAAACAAAAGTGTTTTGGAATCTTCTTGCCATAGCTAGAAAAATTATTACAAAAGACTGGAAATCAAGCTCAGTTCCTACATTCAAAGAATTTTAAATGTTACAGCAATGCTAGTAAAACTGAAAAGGAAGTGATTAGAATAAGATCTGTAAATCATACTAAGACTTGTAGTTGTTGGGATAACACTGAAATGTTGCTATTGAAATACCAAGGTACTTAATTTGTCAACTATATTAGATTACTCTAATTCAAAATATTTCTAGCATTGTGAAACAGTATGTGTATTTGCATATTTTGGTAAAACAGGAATGAATGATATTAGCATAATGAGTGAAATGAAAAATGTAAAAGGAAAGGTAAAAGGAACAAATAATGAGCACTGTAGTACAGCATGTGGAAAATATCCTTATGAGTATAAGGATGGAAAATAAGACAGAATGTAAAATAAGGAAATGTCCAGAATGAGTTAAGGAAGAATTTGAAAAATAAATTATGATTGATGAATTGGATGAGGTACTTAGGAAAGCAGTTATTGATTCAATGTCAGGCCTAGAGGATATAGGGTATGGAATGTACAAGAAATTAATGGAATGACACAGAGAGTATTTTGTTAATGTACTGAATGAAAGGCTGAAGGAATAATTTGATTATGAAGAGTTATCTAATGGGATATTAAAATTTGTGCGGAAGATAGATGAGAAGAATGAAATAAAAAATGGAGACCCATCATATTAAATAACACAGTTTTCATTTTTCTATGGGAATAATACGAAGATGAACGGAAGGAAACATGAATGATATTATGGAAGAAAGTATATATGGCATTAAAGTAAGGGATGTCAAGAACTGTATTGTAAGAGAAATTTTGGATGACGTTATAAATAAAGGGGGATGAGAAACTTATAGTAGGTCATATTAGCAAGGCATTTGATACCACAGGAAATGATGCTTTGTGGGATGTTATAAAGAAGTATAGAATAGGTAATAGAATTAAGAGATCAAGTATGTCAGCATATCAAATCAATTAATTAATTACCCTCTTAGTTTTATTAACTAGTCAATCTTTTACTCATGCTACCTCCTTATGATGTGCTCCAAGCCGATGTTATTTGCTCACTAATGTTTACATGTGATACCATGTCAAATACCTTTGTAAAGTTTATGGAGTGCATGGTGACTGCCCTTAAGTATTCCATCTCCAAGTTGTACAGGCACATAATTTATAAACTTGTCTGGTATAACCATTTTTGTAGTTTATCCATTCTGCAGTGGACTCTGTGCGCTCTTGGCTTCCAGTTATTCTTTGATGTTTTCCCTCACCAGTGTCTCCATAATTTTAAATACCACTGAAGTGAAACTCACAGACTTCTCACTTTTTGCCCTTTTCTCTTGCTTCCACTCATGTCAAAGGGAATCACATTTGCCTGTATTCTGGCACTTTATCTACCTCTCATGATTTGTTAAAATGAAAATTACGAACATTGCCATTTGTCCTTTAACATTCTAAGCCAAAACCATTAACGTAGGGTCATAGGTTCATTGGTAGGTACGAGGCTATTGGCCCTAGGGCCTCTATAAGCCTAGCCAAAGGTACCCTGGCTTTCGCCACCCAAGCAAATTATTTTCCTGTGCCACTGTCGAGCAGAGCCACAGAAGTGATCCCTGGGGTGAATTTCCTATCTCCCATCCAAACATCAAGATTTTTCTTGAACAGTGCTAATGAGGAGCTTTGTTTGATATAGATAGGTAGTTTGTTTCAGAGTATGGGAAGTCTCTGGGACAGGAATCTATCCCTCCAGCATGTTCTGTTTATTGTGGTGACGAGGTTTAGGTCCCTAGAGCGCGATTGGGATTTCTTTAAGTGGAGCATGTCTAAAAGCTCTGGGTTTGACATAGCTTTGTGTGTTAGGCAGAGATCGCCTCTGAGTAGGCGATATGCAATGGAGTAAAGCTGCAGTTTTTTGAGATGGTCTGCATAGGGCATCTCTTTGAGGCCGGTAATCCTCTTTGTGAGGTATTTCTGTGGCCTTTCCAGTTGTTGTAGATGTCTTGTGAGGTACATACCAAAGGGGCATTGTACTCTATAATGAGTCTAATGAGTGACGAGTAGAGGGGAACAATGACCTCTTTTTTCCTGGATGAGAAACCTTTTGTGATGAGGTGTGCCACATAGAAGGATTTCCTAACTACTGTGGCGATGTGATTATCAAAGGAAAGACTACTGTCCACCTGTGTCCCAAGGTCTCTTATCACACTTTCGGTGTTAAGTAGACTACCATCTATGTGGTAGTTCATGGGTACTGAGTTTTTACCAAAAGGAATGACAATGCACTTTTTGGCATTGAGCTTGAAGCCATGGCTTTGACACCAGGCATCTGTCTCAGCAAGGCCCTTTTGTAGGATGTCCACATCTTTTGGAGTTTTGATTATGGCTCCTAGTTTGCAGTCATCTGCAAACTTCATTAGCCAAAGACCTTCTGTGTTGGCCTGTACTTCAGAGAAGTAGATACCAAACAGGAGAGGACCCAGAACTGAACCCTGTGGTACTCCACTTGTCACTGGTCTGAAGATGGATCTGGAATCTGCTACTTTCACAGTGTGGGTTCTGTCAGTGGGCCAGTTGGCAACCCATCTTGTGACATAGGGATTTATACCTAGTTTAGTGAGTTTATCTATAATTCCAGAGTGGGGCATGGGGTCAAAAGCCTTGGCGAGATCTAGATAGGCTGTGTGAACCACCTTACCCTCATCTACGGCTTTGGTGACTGCTTGAAAGAATTCTATCAGGTTTAGGAGACATGATCTGCCTTTTACAAACATGAACTGAGTGGGGTCCTGAGTTTGGAGATTACCAATGTCATTGTTTATAAGTTCCATGATGATACGCTCCATAGCCTTGCAGACCAGGCTCATTAGGCTAATGGGGCGGTAGTTTCCAGGGTCTGTGGTGGCTCCCCCTTTGTGGAGTGGGATAACTGTCACTGTGCGCCATTCAGTGGGCACATAGCCTGAGGTGAGGCTATGATTGAACATGGTACTTAGGTGGGGTGCCAGTTCGTTCAGTAGTTCATGTAGAACACAGCTTGGGATGTTGTCAGGTCCCATGGATGCTGTGTTCTTGGCTTTGGATAGTGTGTTTTTTACCTGCACAGCCATGATTACAGGAACTTTGCATTCTTCTGGTATAGAGATGGGCCCTTTAGGGGATGACAGAGGGGTAAGGTTAGCACTGAACCTATCTGCCAGGATGTTGGCAATATCCGTTGGTTCTGTATATTTAGTGCCATTGTGCTGTAACTCAGAGCAGAACTGAGTGTTGCAATTCAGATTCTTGACATAGCTATAGAATGCTTTGTGGTTGTCTTTAGAGTCAGTGGCGATTTTGTTTTCATAACTAGTTTTGGAGGATTTTATGAGGGATCTCAGCTTCTTACTGAAGCTGACCAGGGAGTTTCTCCAATCATGGGATTGTACTCTTTTTTGCAACAGTTTCTTTCTTCTGTTGTAGAGTTTGTTTATGGCAGGGGACTACCAGATTGGCTTCCTTTTTTTGGAGGATAGCATCTTGGTTCTGTTAGGGATTGCATGATCCATGCACTCATGTAAGTGCTTATAAAGTGCATTTGTGTAGGATTCAGCAGTTATACCTCTATTGTCCGTCAGCATGGGTGTCGTGAAGTTTGCCACTTCTGTCTTAAGAAGCGTGAAGTTGGCTTTGGAGAAATTTTTTACTGTGGTTTCCCTAATGGGGGGGGGGAGGGATGTGGATGTCTAGGGTGATTAGCTTATGGTCGGATCTGACCAACGAGGAATTGACCTCTGGTGTGGAGCACCGGTTGCCCATGTTGGTAATAACCAGGTCTAGGATATTGCTGCCCCTGGTGGGGGTGTGGATAAGTTGATCCATGGCAATGGAATTTATGAATTCCAGAAAACTTTGAGCAGAAGAGTTGGTACATGAGTAGTTTTCCCAGGTAATGGTAGGGTAATTGAAATCACCCATTATTAGGGTGTTAGGTTATACCTTAATATTTTCCAGTGTATTAAGAAATGAGGAGTGGGAATCCTGGGGCATGGTGGGGGATCTGTAGCAAGCTACAATTTGGATTGCGGTCTTGCCTAGAGTTAGTTGCACTTGGATAATCTCAGATGCATTATGCTTAGCAACTAGCCTGGAGGTGTGGATATCCTTAATGAATATGGACACGCCTCTGCCTTTAGTGTTTCGGTCCGGGTTAGGTGGCCGAACGGTGTGGTATGAATTATAGCCTGGTAATGCAGGGGTACTCTCTGGAGCCTTGAACCAGGTCTCTGTCACTGCACAGATGTCGATGTTCTCCATTTTAAGGAGTGCCTCGAGAGAGTGTATTTTGAGGTTTAGACTTCTAGCATTGAGTAGCATTACCCTCAGATTCTTCGTGCCTGTACCTGTTAGGGTGGTGAATTTGTCATTTGAACCTTGCCTAAAAAAGGCACTATAGGGGTGGCTAGAGCCTTAGCCAGTATCCGGAATCCCAGGGGCGACAGGTGCAGGCCATCTCTGGCAAAGCATCGTGGCTTGTCGATCATGTCATCCCAGGCAGACAGATACTGGATCCCCTTAGAATGACACCAGAAGCTTAGCCAATTGTTGAAGTCAATCATTTTGTCCTTGTACTGTGGTATCATTCTGGGTGATGGCAGGATGCTACTCAGGGCTAGGGTCATACCTGCCTGGGCTACAAGATCGGACAGCTCATCCATGTCCCTTTTCATGTAGTCCAAGGAGCTACATCTCAGGTCATCCACACCAACATGGACAATGACAGAGTCATATTTGTACTTGTTGTGGAGTGACCTGAGTGCATGCATTATGTGGCGGATCCTGGCACCCGACAGGCAGCTGACAATAACTTTCTCCTTGTTTAGCCTTGTGAGTGGAACATCAGTGTGCCTGACTCTAGAGTCACCTATGACTAGAGTGTTGGGTGTGTTGTTATGCCTTATGGGCTGTGGTTGAGTGGCACACTGAGTTTGTGGGCTATGTGTCATTTGGGTTGTGTTGGGAGGTGGAGGTTGCTTGTGTTTCTGCTTTGGAGGTCCCTGTTGCTTGGGCAGGTTTTTACTGAGAGCCTCCGTGAATGTAGGTGTGTGTTTTGTGTTTCTATGTGTGTGTTTTGGTGGTGTAGGTTTTGAGGGACTATGTGCTGAGTGTAGTGTGGTGCAAGTGTTTACCTTCTCTTCTTGACTGTCTAGTCCAGTCTTGGATGAAGAGAGCTTTGCTTCCAGTTTAGCTAAATAAGTGCATCTCTCACAGGTTGTAGTGTTGGGTGGTAGGAGGAGAGGGTTGTCTGTGTACATGAGGCAATTACTGCATTGCCCCAAGATGCCCAGATTCATCAGGTAGACAGGAGAAAACACCGGGAGCTGACCCTTAGACATGCCTGGATAGGTGCTTATTTGTTAAGTACTAGAATCTGTTTTCCTCTAGACAGTGAGGAAAGTTGAGTGCTGTAGTAATTTGTAGCTAATTTAGTGCTTGCAATAAGTTCTGAACAAGTGCTGAAACAAAAAACTGGCTAGTTCTAAGAAACAAAATTAAGCTAGAAGGCTTCCCTCCAACACAGAAATGCTTGGGCCCTAGAAGCCTACAAATAGTCCTGGACACAGCAAATCTATATCCAGGCTAAAATACCCACAGGATAGGCAGGAAACAAGCTTAGAAAAAGTTTTTTTTTTTAGTGGAAAGCGAGAAAGGAGTAGCAGAAACTGATTGGCCTTCTCAAATGTTCTCCCTGTACTGGGTAGAATGAGGTAATGACACTAGACTGGGAGGAGGGTCCCAGATCAAATTTACACTAGTGACGGGCAACTGCAAAGCCACCAACTATAAAAACACTATACCAACACGGAGGGAGGGTGGGAAACAAACTTCAGAAATGTTTCTCACAGCTGAAAAGCAGTTGCATTAAAACATCCACTTTTATGCTCTGCAAAATTTTTCAAAAGTATTTTGTGACATAGTGGGATGATACAGCATATGCTCTATCTTTTTCAAATGCTGCGGTAGGCACAGAAGGGCACATTTATGGGAGATGCAAACTGAATACTCTGAAGGGGCAACTGAGTGCAATACCTGACTTGTATCACTCTGAAATGGCAGATACAAAGGTGCAAAACAGAATTTAGTGTAAGAAAATACTGTTAAATAAGATTGGGGTAAAACTAAACTATAAATAGCATGCTGCAGAAAGGGAGGAATTGGATAAAAGATATAGATGAGTATGGAACAATAAGCACAATAAGGTGAATGCTGCTGTTTTGTAAATTTATGCTAAGAACAAGTCAGTGAGTGTGACCCCAACTAACCCTGGCACCGTCACACTACTGTGCATGCAAGTTGGTAACTATCTTGCATTAACAAGATAATTAAAAATATATATTATTTTGTTTAGTTCTAACAAAATGCACTCTTAATTGTCAAGATAATAGATAATATAGATGGTACTCTTGTAGCTCTTTGGGCCAAGCTGCATTACTCTGAAATAAAGACCACCTCTATGTCAGAACTGACCCTGAAAGATGTAATATACCTGGCATATAAAGCATTTAGTTTTAAAACAGAAGTGGAAGCCTTCTTGTGATTTCCTCCTTTTATTTGTACCTGTTCTGTATAAATAAATTAAAATTCATATTTCCTGATGGCAAAATGGACAAAATTCAGTAGATTATCTGATCTCAGCTCACCGATGAGCAAAGCTGAATTCACACTGCACAGTGGATGTTTAGGAAGCTATACTCCACTAAGCTGACATATCCTTTTTTGTGCCTGTGGGTTTAAATGTCCATATGATATCCTCAGCCACCTTATAAGATACCTGGGAAATTTTAGTCACCTGTTTTATTTGAAATACTTCTACTTAATTGAGTTTATATGCTCATTAACATAAATACTGCCTTATTTTATCTGTCGCTGTCCTCACCCCCCCCCCTCCCCACTGCATTTGTTTTTGAGTTTTCTTTCTGTACCCTAGTTCTAGCTTGTCAGCTGAAAGTGGCACAGATTGTAAGGAACTAGCCTATAGTTCTTTTGGCTTAGGGGACTAAAGACCTGACTATGACCTATGCAACTTGAATTTGACTAGTATCACAAATACCTACTTTAGAAGATGAGGGAGATGAATGACAGGTCTGCCTGCTGATCACTCATTGGGGGGAAGGTATAGAGGTTGTATTGACATATAGGCAGGTTATTGCTGTGACCACAATGGAGATCAGAACCACAAACACTACCCATGCTAGGCCACCAGGCAAGGCTTACATAATGGTTCTACCTAAAACAAGCGAGCCAGTGATGTGTCTGAGGCTATGCCTAATAGTTTGTAGTTGTCTAGCTGTGAAGATGTCAGTACACAGTGAGGAAGGCCTCCCATAACATATCTTAACAGTCTAAACTCTGGGAATGGTAGCTGTGGCCCTCAGGTGTACTTTCCTACCATCATGCGTGCAAGCCAGATAGGGGGAACAGCTGGAAACCATGACATGGCAGTGTTAATTCAGGACAACTTGACATAAGAAGATAGTATCAGGAGAGTTCAGGATGTGAGGAAATCACACTACCATGGAGATGAACAAACAGAACTAGAGGAAGCATCCCCTTTATAAACCAATAAACCAAAAGACTCCTCATATAATCAAGCAGTTCAATCCTTATGTACTTGCCTACATATAGCAACTCCCTTTCTCTGTCATAATGTGATTTGCATAGCTATTATTACTCTCAAAATCCAGACTCTTATTTAGCAGCCATTCCCTACCTCCCAGTTTACTCTATTTCCAGTTTTATGAATACAGACTAGGTTATTAACTAAGATTTCATGTGTCTTTATATAGCTTGCTGTGTCTATCCACAAAAATGAATATGACAAGAATGCAAGCATTTCTGTATGAGAAACTAATTCCCTTCTGAGTTTAAAAATAACTACTAGAAATATTAAAGGAACCAAGACACTGACGTCTTCTACTGAAATAATGTTTGTCTTCTTTGAAAAATAGAGCTGTGCATACGCTAGAATTGTCTGGTAATCAGTGGCAGGCGGAATGTGCATGTGATGTAGAAAGCTATGACTGAGCAGTAAAACTAATTATAGATGTATTTTAAATAGATTTACTTGTGTTATATTTCTACAGTTGCTACAAATGCACTTTCTAAAAGCAGCAAGGGGCCTTTGCAATTTAGCTGTATTAAACATTTATAATAGCTAGACAGAAATATTATTTTGCTGTTATTATTAAGACTAAAGCTTATTTAATCAGAATTAGAATCAGTTTTCTGTTTTTGCTGTTTTCTAAAGCGTTATTACAAATCTGCTTTTTTCTAAGCAGTGATGTGCTCTGTCTGGGTGTGTTGATTATATGAATAGTCATTGAACATTGTTATATATGTAACATGCTTTGTACTATATTGTGCTCTTTTTTCTATAATAGATATAACACACTGTTCATATCTGTTGTTTTTTACTCAATTAATGAAACACTCATTTGGTTGGGAGTATATCGGAAAGCCTGCAATGACAGTAAATACTCCAGACAGATAATTTAAATTGGTTTAATTGAGTGCAAAAACACAGAATTGAGCTGTTTTGGAGTTGAGTTACATTAAGGCAATTCTTATAAGTCAGGTATAGATATGCTAATTCATAAACAGAGCTGGACACCTGTCATAAAAGAAACTCATCATTGATTAAAGGGAAAGGGTTGAGTGTATGAAAATGAAGGCTATGGCTGCTGCCTTCTACATTCTACAGGATGAAGATAACATAATATATCCTAAAGAAAATGGGAAAGAACTGCTACATGTGCCTCCCAGCTGTATGTCCCCTAAAGGTCCCCTCCTACAGTGCATGTGCTTCCCAGGTGTATGTCCCCTAAAGGTCCCCTCCTACAGTGCATGTGTCTCCCAGCTGTATGTCCCCTAAAGGTCCCGTGCTACAGAGCATGTGCTTCCCAGGTGTATGTCCCCTAAAGGTCCCCTCCTACAGTGCATGTGCTTCCCAGGTGTATGTCCCCTAAAGGTCCCCTCCTACAGTGCATGTGCCTCCCAGCTGTATGTCCCCTAAAGGTCCCCCGCTACAGCGCATGTGCTTCCCAGGTGTATGTCCCCTACAGGTCCCCTCCTACAGTGCATGTGCTTCCCAGCTGTATGTCCCCTAAAGGTCCCCTGCTACAGTGCTGCACAATTTGAGTCATGCTGGAAAATTTCCAGTAAGAACAGTGCACTAGCCCAGTAACATGAGCACATAAATGCATAACTTTTACATTTGGGACAAACTGTCTTCTTATCAGCCATAAAGATTGTGGCAGAAGGTTACAAGTGTTGCACATTCATAGTCTCAGAAATGAGGTATGCAGGCTGTTGTAAAGGTGGAGAAAAAACACTTTGTTTCCCCCATATTGTTAAAAAGGGTTTTGAATAGAATACATGAATATATATGTGCTAAGGATGTTATTTGTATATTTCATCAAGAGAAAAAAAAATCATCCCTTTCTTTCAAATACCCAACTATGGTCAAATGCTTTGCATAGTTACCATATGGGTAGAAGGATCATAGGTAGAAACAGTGGGATTGAGGTTCTGGGTTGTGAAAGACTGAGAAGCTGAACAGCAGTGAAGATCTCGGGGGGGGGGGGTCACTGCTCCCCTGTGTTGACAGGAGTTGGCTGAGGTATTATCATAAACTAACGAGGAGCATCCTCACATGCAACTCCCAAGTTGTTGAACCTAAGACCAGCTACTGGGTAGAAACCCTGGAGATGAGTCATCCCTCACTGGGATATTAGTATTATTATTTACAGGAAGGAGTAAGGGCCCTTTATAACCGTAGACAACATTTTCTGAAAAATGGTATACCACCCCGGTTAGCCATTCCAAAGACAATGTTCTTGCTTTCCTTGTAACGTTAGAAAGGTGCATTAAGCATGGCAGTCTAACAATGTCCAATACCTTCAGTATTTCAGTATGGATTTCATCTTCACCTGCCAGCTTGCCATTGTATAACAGTATAATTATCACAGTGAACTCATCTACAAAAACTGATCCAATCTCATGTTCCCATTTTGGCACTCAAAAGTGGATATGCTCTCATGGTTCATGACTTCATCATGTTCCTTCCACCTGGTGATAGTGTTGTAAGTTCAAGTTAGCATTTTTCTACTCGTGCTAGGTCATCCTGAAAGCCATTCTCCATAGCCTTGCATTTGTCTTCTTCTGCACATGATCTCACTTTTGTGACTGCCATTGTTTCTGCCTTACTGCTTTATTGATATTTTTTGGTTATATAAAGAGACCCAGCCATCAGCATTCCGCAAAATGTCTCTTTCTTTATATTGATGGCTCCAGCAACTGCTGGTGTCCATTAGTGGGTTCTATGTTTGTCACTTTGATATGCATTAACCATCTTTATAGCCCACTATTAATTGATGATGTTAATCAAAACAGTTTGGAACAAATAGCGTGCAGTCCAGCTAGGATATGCAATATCACTGATATTATATTTACAAACCTATAATCTTTCAGCATCCCTCTAGTTGCTATATCCTCTGTAAATAACCCATCCATAATAATATCATCCATAAAGAGCAAAATAAGAGTCTGTCATAAATGAGTCATTCTTTCTAAATTTTACCAATGGAGGCTGCGGTACAATAAGCAATATACTTAGTGAAACAGACATGGCTACTATCCTTTCTGTGTGATTCCAATAAGTCCAGTCAGAGTATTGTTAGTGAGTTTAATGTGAATTATAGGGATTTGTTCAGGTTTGTATTGAATCAGTGTAATAAGCTACCTGGTATGTTGCCTGATTGCTCGGAACCTGAATTTCAATTGTACTTACACAGGTTTATAGAATCACGAGAAATGCAAAACAATGAAGTCATAAGGCGATTTATACCTTGCCTGTACTCACCCTCATGCTGTATCCCCCTTCTCAAGAAGGGAAAAGCAGGTCAGTCTCAGAGTAAATGTATGGTTACCCATTAAAATATCCAGGTTTAATTTGAAGGATGCCATGGTTTGATAAGAAAAGTAATCGAGTTTCTACTTTATTTAAACTGAGTAGATTCCAGTTTTTTTCTAACTGCGGCTTTTGAACCTTGTTTTTAAGACTATAATTTCTGAAAGCTTAGCATTTGGGTTGCTTACATCTTTGCATATCCCACCCAACCATCTCACCAAATACATCACCAAGTGATGATAATTTAACAGCTCAATACCTTTCTTGACCTGAGTGTCTCAAAATGATCACCTCAGGTATAATGATATCACAATAAGGCCAGCCATGAACCCTTGGCACACGGTCAGTGATAAATATTGCATAAATAGACAGCTTTGAATAACTGGACAATTAACACAGTTTGGGAAGATGTGCAGAAACCATAGTATTTGGAGAAAAGTTCATACAAACAAGAACCTGCAAACTCTACAGAGATAGTAAGACGAGATCAAAATTGAATTTCAGGCACATGATTTTGAGAAAGAATGCTAGCGACAGCAATCTTTCAATTAACATGAATTAAGCATCATTGTAGAAGATGAACCTACCTTTGATGTGTAGGATTTACGTCAGTAAATCTTTCAGAATAGTTTTGGAGGATGGGAGGGAGGGAGGGTACTGACCTGATGAATACAGTACATGGACTATAGACAATGCCCAGCAGATTTGTTGACAGGTTTTTTTAGTCATTGGATCATAATGACTGACAGGGAACATAGTCGTGTAGAATGTTATTTAGTACTGGACAACAGATGAATACTGGATAATTTTATAGGAGGCAAGAAGCTGTGGATATGTTAGTTGATGGGGTAGTTCTAACTAATTTAGGCTTTTAAGAGTTATACAGTGATGGGGGTCTGAAAGGGGTGTTTACGTCAGATTTAGCAACTTTGTTATAGCATTGTTCAAGTCAGAGTTTTGTGATTCCTGAAGGTTAAGAAGGATGGGAACACCATAAAGAAGTGTGGGGAGAAGATAAGTAGTGGCAAGCTGGTGAGAAACATTTTGGCTCTGTAAAGCATCCTTAGTTTTTGATGAGTTTTGTATGCAATTTAATAGCACTGTTTATATATATATATATATATATATATATGTATATATATATATATATATATATATATATATATATATATATATATATATATATCTATGATTATACACAGTTCCAATGCACTTTACAACTCTTATATTCCATTCCCATACTTAATTTTGCTATGACTCCCACCAAATTATCCTTCTCTATACTTTTCTATAACACACATTTTATAGCGTTTTTTTTGTCTTCATCCTTTTTGACTGTTCAAGACCACACACTTTCAGAAACCATTCAACTTCTAATATTCAGTGTATTACATGTTTCTAATTCAAACCACTTAGTAAGGCTGAGGACCTATTATTACACACCTGCTACTTTTACAGTCCCCTGCCCATATTACTGTAACTTTTTAATTTGTTTCCTTCTCTGTTATATAGTGTAAAGCCCTTTGCTTTTTAAATGTGAATTCATAATCTAAACATTCATATGGAGCTCTAAACAGTGTTTAAGGAATAATCATAGGCCACGTAATCATTTCATTAACACTAAATTTTAAAATAATTCTCAGAAACAAATCTTGGGCAAAATGGCATACCACAAAAAACCTATCAGACCACCAATACTTCAAAGAGCTTAGGAATAGTACAAAAAAAGCCATACTGACAGACAAAAAGAACTACTGCCTTCAATGACAACAAACCTCCAAAAATGAACCTAAAAAATTCTGGGCCAGTATAAATAATCTCTTATCCCCAAGCCAGTCTATCACACCCAACCCTCAGGACTCTAACCCAGACAATCCCACACAAATTGCCAATGACTTCAGTTCTTTCTTCACTAATACCATCCAAACACTTGCTAGTCACCTATCTCCTGACACCTCTAAACTACTCTTACCTACCACAAATACTCCTCCTACTTTTCACTTACAACCTATATCTACATCCTTTGTCTCATCTCTGCTCCAAAAACTTAAACCTACCACCCCCTCTGCAGACAAACTTCCTGCTGAATTCTTGCAAATTGGAGGCAAAGCCATTGCTTACCCTATTTCTGTTCTAATAAATAGATCTATTAATGAAGGAATCTTCCCTTCTATCTGGAAGATATCTCACATTATCCCACTACACAAAGGGGGGAAATGTAATGACCTTTCAAACTATCGCCCAATAGCACTACTATCACCTCTAGCCAAAATTATGGAGAAATGTATCCACAAACAACTTCTTAACCACCTTCTCCAAAACAGTCTACTTGCTAACAGCCAGCATGGATTCAGACCTTCCCACAGTACTACCACTGCCTTACTCTCCTTTACCAACACCATCAACCACAACCGCAACAACAATTACCTATCATCTTCAGTCTTCATTGACTTATCTAAAGCCTTCGACATGGTTAATCATAAACTCCTCCTACACATACTAAAATCTCTCTCACTTGACACCTTCCTTAACTTGGTTCACATCTTATCTTGACAACCGTCAGCAGGCAGTACTCTGGAAGAATTCACTATCTAATCTCCTACCTATCTCTTTAGGCGTACCTCAAGGGTCTATCCTAGGCCCCCTCTTATTTTCAATCTTTATTAATGACCTCCAATCAGCTATCCCTAACACCACTTGCATACAATATGCAGATGATTCTACTATAATCTGCACTGCCACCTCTCAAAATTAACTTCAGTCTCTTACCCAAAAAGCCTTTTCTTCTGTTGAAAAATGGTTCTCTGATCGTTGCCTTCTCCTCAACCCCAAGAAAACCAAACTGTTACTGTTCCCACCTACCCGTAAATGTACACCACTTAATTTCTCTCTCACATCTACTGATAGCACTCTCATTTCTCCTGACTCAACAACAAAATTACTAGGAATAACTGTTGACAACAATCTAAGCTTTGACTCACACATCAACAACACTATAAAAGTAGTTAACAAAAAAATTGGTTCCCTCTACAGAATCAAACCCTTCCTTACACATGAAACAAGAACCATCTTAGCTAGATCTCACCTCATCTCTACTCTTCTATATGCCTCCCCCATCTATACTAATCTCTCCAAAAGCAACCTGAAGAAACTTGCTACATCCTACTATAATATTGCTAGATTCGCTACAGGATCCCAGTTTCAAACTCACCACTGCCTGAACCTAAGACAACTAGGTTGGCTTGAATTTACCAACACATTAATACTTCAACAGCTCTTAATAGCTCACAAAATTCTACACCAACCAACTAAAATACCAATACTCTCTAACCTTGTTACACCTTACAAGAACATGAAACAGCTACGCTCCTCAAACAAACTACTGATTTATACTCCCAAACCTAATAACTCAGCAGGGGACTGCCTCTGATATCACATCTTTGTCTACACTCTCACTTTTTAAAAGACGACTAACTATGCGTCTCAATAGTCAATGGCTTTGCCCCTGTACCAACCCAGATTAACTTTCCCTCTTACTCTGTCTCTTTTTCTTACCCTACACCCTCATAACTTTCCTTTTCTTAATATCTATGTAGTGAAATGTTATCTCATATACACAGTACTACCACGGTAAAAAAAAAAAAATATATATATATATTTTTTTTATTATTATTTCTTTGTACAAAGACATTAGGACTTTTTTCTCCTTGTTTGCTACTATCATAGTTGTACATTGCATATATTGTCTAACTTTGTTTTTTAAATTCTAATCTTGTATGGTCTATTCTGTATAAACAATGTAATATTCCATTGGAGCTTTTCTCCCGGGCCTCTACTGAAAATGGACATATATCCAGTTAGACTAGCCCGGTCAACAAATGTAAAATAAATAAATAAATAAAATAAAATTATTAAAAGACACCATTTTCATTGCTACTTTTCATTTTCTTATATCTAAAATGGAAATAATTGGACAAAATTGTCTTTGCCTGTCAGAATGTTTTAACCTAGAACTTATTTCCTCTCACAAATGACAGGTTGGATTGAATTCCCCAGTGATATCATAGACTGTTCCACTATTTTGCATGAAAACTGTCAAGTGTTATTAGTGGTTAATACGAATAATGTAGTATGCCCAACTGAATTAAGTGTAGCCTCTTTGCCTTCATATGCTTGTATCTTTTGTTTAAATTCCCCACCAAGTAAAAGTTAGCATTGCTATGCAGTTTGCCAAGCTAGAATTATTCTCGGGGACCCATCAAATAATGTTTCCAAGAAAAGCATGAAGATCAGAGAATTTCATCCATTTAATACATCTATCACCTGATACTGAAACAGGATATTTACTGATTTGCATTTACCCAGTCTCATACATTATAGCAGTGTTTGGGGTCCCTATCAGTTCAGTGAAAAATCTGTTCAACAAATGGCATTTTCAGTGCACTTACATCAAAGATGCCATTCATTGAACTGTTCATACTGAGATTGTGGTACAGTGAGGATTGGGAAATTTGCCCTTTCCCCGCTTTTGTGCAATCTCAGAGTTTGTATATATAATTAGTGAGGGACACAGCCCCCCACATGAGGGGAATTTGATGAATGGCATTTCCGATTAAATGCCGTTCATTGAAGTGATGGTTCAATGTAGTGATACAGGCCTCAGTGTTTGATATATAACTTCAATAATTTAATATGGGTCTTCAGTGCAAATGCTGATATGCCATCTCTTGAAATAAGAAGTGCAAAACTGCATTCACACAAACCATTTCAAGCAGTTGTTTCAATGGGTATTGGTGCAAAATCCCTGGCAAAGTTAATTTGGTATCTTCACACCCTGCACTCCATTGCATAATATTGTCAGATCCAAATTTGCAGCACTCTGGGGAAAAGACAGTTTTCCCTAGTATAGAAGAGCCTTGTTTTTTATGAGTTAGTATTTCACATTCATGCACTTGTCTCTCAAAGAGATGTTCTCTCACAGTTCTTTATTTGGTCCACCCATTAAAAAAACTTTTTTTAAGGTTTGATGTTGCGAAAAAAAAGCTGCATTTTGGTTTGAGTTTAGCATCTGGTTCACAGGTTCAGTTGTCAAGCTTGCAACCTAATATCCATCAAGAAACTTGACTGCTGTGACCTCATATTGATATTTTCTCCTTTCTATGTAAATTACAGAATTATTTTGAAGAAAGTTAATGAGTGACTTCTGAGTAGAAGGAGAAGCGTATTACATAGTGTTGGAAGGCATCATGTAATGCTTTAGCAGCAGTTATTTTCTATGAGTGATACTTGTTTAAGATGATGCTTTCTGATCTGGTGTTAACCAGCCAAGACCGGAATAGCTGGTCAAGAGGAGAAGGTCAACATTTGCACCACACCACATGGAACACATAGCCCTCCAGAACACAGACCAGCACTGCCTTCACATAAAAACACAAACCACACATCCACCTTCACAGAGGCTCTCAATAAAAATCTACCTAAACAG
The DNA here is from genome assembly GCF_019279795.1 of Protopterus annectens. Classification (NCBI taxonomy): domain Eukaryota; kingdom Metazoa; phylum Chordata; order Ceratodontiformes; family Protopteridae; genus Protopterus; species Protopterus annectens. The sequence goes on along the minus strand of NC_056738.1, from coordinate 377,309,393 downwards.
CAGAGACCTCCAAGGCAGAAACGCACTCGACCACCACAACACAACACTAATCATGAGACACATAACTCTCCTAAACAGTGTGCCACACAACCAAAGCCCCTAAGGCAAAACAGCATGCCCAGCACACTAGTTATAGGTGACTCGATAATGAAGCACACTGATGTCCCACTCACTAAGTTGAATAAGGAGAAAGTAACATTCAGCTGCCTGTCAGGTGCCAGTACCCGTCATATAATGCATGCACTCAGGTCCCTCAACAACAGGTACAAATATGTTTCTGTCATTGTACATATGGGTATGAAGGACCTGAGACGTACCTCCATGGATTACATGAAAAGAGATATGGAGGAGCTCTCGGATTATGTAGCCCAGGCGGGTACGACCCTAGCCCTGAGCAGCATCCTACCATCACCCAGAGTGATAACACAGTACAAGCAGAAAATGATTGATTTCAACAATTGGCTAAGTTTCTGGTGTCATTCTAAGGGGATCCAGTATCTGTCTGCCTGGGACGACATGATTGAAATACCTTAATGGTTTGCCAGAGATGGCCTGCATCTGTCACCTCTGGGCTTCTGGATACTGGCCGAGGCTCTTGCCACCCCTATTGTGCCTTTTTAGGCAGTGTTCCAAAGACCAAATTACCACCGTAACAGCTACAAACAAATGCATTCTGAGGGTCATGCTGCTCAATGCTAGAAGTCTAAATATCAAAATGCACTCCCTTGAAGCACTCCTTAAAATGGAGAACATCAACATTTATGCTGTAACAGAGACCTGGTTCAAGGCAGCAGAAAGCACCCCTCCACTACCAGACTATAACTCATTCCACACCTTTTGGCCCCAGAACTTGGACCGAAGCTCCAAAGGTGGTGCTGTTTCCATATTCATAAAGGATGCACACACCTCCAGACTGGTAGCCCAACATAACGCATCAGAGATACTTCAGGTGCAGCTAACATTGGGTAAGACAGCAATTCAGGTCGTAGCCTGTTATAGGTCCCCAACCATGTCCCAAGACACTCTCTCCACATTCCTAAGCACCCTGGAAAATATTAGGGTCCAACGTAACACACTCGTACTGGACAACTTCAACTACCCCTCCATTAACTGAGAAAACTACTCATGTAGCAATAAACTTGCCCAATGTTTCCTGGAATTCATTAATTCCAATGCCCTGGAGGTAGCAACATCCTTGACCTGGTCATTATTAACACGGGTGACCGTTGCTCTACATCAGTAGTCAACTACTCCCTGGTTAGATCTAACCACAAACTAATCACCTTGGAAATCCATCCACCCCCTGCAAAGGTAACCAACATGAAAAACTTGTCCAAAGCTAACTTTGGGATCTTAAGAATAGAGGTGGCTAACTTCATGGCACCCATGCAAATGGAGAATAGTTAGATGACCGTCAAATCATACACCAATGCACTGTACGAACAGGTACACAAATGCATGGCTCTCACCATACCCAACAGAACCAAGATGCTGTCCTCAAAAAAAAGGAAACTAATCTGGTGGTCCCCTGCATAAACAAACTCTACAACAGAAGGAGGAAACTGATGCGGAATAAAGTGAAGTCCCAAGACTGGAAAAACTCCCTTATCAGCCTCAACAAAAAGTTGAAATCCCTCATCAAATCCTCTAAAGCTAGCTATGAAAACAGAATTGTAGCAGATAGCAAAGACAACCACAAGGCCTTCTATAGTTATGTAAAGAACCTCCACGCTAATACCCAGATTTGCTCCGAGCTACTGCACAATGGTAACTCCTATATCGAGCCAACAGATATTGCCAATATACTGGCTGACAGATTCAGTGCCAACTTTACCCCCCCAAAGGACCAATCACAATACCAGTAGATTGCCAGGCACCCAGTATTACTGCTGCACAGGTTAAAACAGCACTGTCCAAGGCCAACAATACAGCTTCTATGGGACCTGTCAATATCCCTGGCTGTGTTCTACATGAAGTACAGAGTGAACTGGCACCTCACCTGTGTGCCCCGTTCAATCACAGCCTCATCTCAGGCTTTGTCCCTACCGAATGATGCATGGCTATAGTCATCCCTCTCCACAAAGGAGAAGTGACTACGGACCCTGGGAATTACTGCCCCATTAGCCTGACAAGTCTGATATGCAAAGCTATGGAATGCATCATCATGGACCTAATAAACAAGGATATAGGGAATCTCCAGATCCCACACAGTTTGGTTTTGTGAAGGGTAGATCATGCCTGCTCAACTTGGTCGACTTCTTTGAGTCAGTCACCAGAGCTGTGGATAAAGGCAAGGTGGATCATACAGCCTACCTTGATCTAGACAAGGCCTTTGATACCACTCCCCACTTAGGAATCATAGAAAAACTCACTAAGCTAGGCATCAACCCCTATATCAGTAGGTGGGTTGCAAGCTGACTCACAGATAGAAAACACAGTGTGAAAGTAACTGACTCCAAGTCAGACTGCTGACCAGTCATGAGTGGAGTCCCACAGAGATGGGTCCTGGGTCCTCATCTGTTTGGTATCTACTTCTCAGAAGTCCAGTCCAACACAAAGGGATTCTGGCTGACAAAGTTCGCAGATGATTGCAAGCTGGGAGCCATTATTAACTCCTCAAGTGATGTTGACATCCTACAGAAAGGCCTCATGGAGACCGACGACTGGTGTCAGAACCATGGCCTTAAGCTCAATGCCAAGAAAATGTGTTATCATACCCTTTGGAAAAAACCCAGTTACCATGAACTACCACATCGATGCTAGTCCACTGAACACAGAAGGCATTATAAGAGATCTGGGAACACAGGTTGACAGCAACCTCTCTTTTGACTGCCACACTGCCACTGTGGTTAGAAAGTCCTTCTATGTGGCACATCTCATTACTAAGGGTTTTGCATCCAGGAAGAAAGAGGTCATTGTCTCCCTCTACTTTCCCTCATTAGGCCAATCATCGAGTACAATGTCCCATTTGGCATGTACCTCACTAGACACCTGCAACAACTGGAGAGGCCGCAAAAGTACTCACAAAGAGGATCCTAGGCCTTAAACACTTGTCCTATATGGACAGACTCAAAAAACTCCAACTATTCTCTGTGTCATATCACCTACTTAGAGGTGATCTCTGCTTGACTTACAAAGCCATGTTTGACCCAGCTCTGTTAGAAATGCTACATCTAAAAAAATCCCAATCCCTTTGCACCACACACTCCAGTGACCTCAACCTCATTACCACAATCAACAGAATGTGCTGGAGGGACAGGTTCATAATCCAGAGACTGCCTACGCTATGGAATAGACTTCCCATATATGTCAAACAGAGCACTTCACTGGCCCTCTTCAAGAGAAATCTTCATGAGTGGATGGGAAATAGAAAATTCACTCCAGTGATCACTCCAGTCGCTCTACTCAACCAAGGCACTGGGAACTAAGATCAGGTGGCATGATGCCAGGGTAATCCTATGGGCTAGCCTTGTAAAGGCTCCAGGGCCATTAGCCTAGTACACACCTATGAACCTATGAACTTCCCTGGCAGTATGATTCAGGTATAGACCAAGCAAAGGTCACCTCTTAGTAACCTATATGAAACAGAATATAGCAGTGATTTGTTTTTGTTTTTATCTTGTATTTATCCCTCTATGCCTACCAGACATTAACATTTTCATGCCTGTTTTAGGTCCATTTGTTCCACCTTCCTTGCGGCAATAGTTGACTGTAAGGGACTGTTACCTTGGCAGCCATCAGCTGTTTTCCTATGTGGAATAATTCTCTCAGTGCTATAAATAGGGTGGGACAAAGTGGGCAGCTGCCATAGTCACAAGTTGTCAAGGAATATGATCACCAATGCTGAACAGCTGCAAATCAGGTGTGAGAAAAATGCTAGCATTTATTTCAGCAGCCATCACTAATATCATGGCTGCTGAAATTAATCTTTTTGTAGATTAACTGTAGCACTGTGCATATGTACAGTTCAGAATTTAATAACACATTTTGTATGCTTTTCAACTTTGGATTAAGAGGGCAGTAATTAACCTAGCTAGGGCTCTGAACTCTCTACTACACTTGTCTACTGACATGCATGCTTGCTAATGTTAGAATCCTGTAATGCCCCCCCCCCTTGTATCAGCAGGATATACGTACTCTTATACATGCCCTCCCTTGTAGGCAGAGTCCACTCACTGCACTAATGCTTACAAAGTCGTCAACTGGATCCACCATTGCAGCAGACCAGGCACCCCCCCCCCCTTGAAATGGGCAAGCTGATCTAAGCTGCCCACTCCCACTACCCCTGTCCAACTTCTCCAGCTCCCAGACTGAAAATCAAGATTGGATCATGTGGAGTTCAGTGAGGGCTCTGTCCCTCTATGTCACACAGCTGAACGATGACACTTCTTAAAGACAACTCGACTGTTCTAATTTTTCAAACCTATGATTTTTGTACTCTGCCTTTTCAAGATCATTCGGGTAGCTTTAAACATTTAAAAATCAGTGCTATATTCAGTAATGCATAGGCACTGAAGAATAAAGTAGAACACTGCCACTTAGAATTCGATGAACTACAGAATTTGCTTTTCTGACTTTTGGAGATACACAAAGGTTAAAGATTAAATTGCTGTTAGTCATTGCCCTAGATCTTTAATGGTGGTGTCATTTTGTATGATGACAGTTTATAATATGATAATTTATTATTCATTTTGATCACATTACATTTGCTGCGGTGGTGGTGCTGCGGTAGCGTTGTCGCCTCACAGTTAGACGTTGCCCGTTCGATTCTCAGTTAAAGCGTCTTCTGTGTAGCGACATGTGTGAATGGGCGTTCCTTCATTGAAGGTTGTGCGTTAGGCCTGGCAAGCCAGTACGTAAAAATCTACTGCCAATCATTAGCGGACCGGAGTTCCGCTGTGGCGACCCCTAACCGGGAAAAGCCGAAAGACACAAACAAACAGTTTCTGACCTTAAAGATGAGATTGTTAATACTGAACCAAATATGTACTTTTTGCAGACAATCTTGAATACTTTTGGTTAACTCGGATCTAATTTTATATTATATTAAATAGAGAGAGACCCAAGTATCTGAATCAGCCAAAAGTCCTATTTCCATGCCCTAAGAAGAGCCATTCTGAATTTTCTCCTCAATAGGATTTCCCAACTTCCTTTCATTTATTCCCCACCCAGCCTACAAAGGAAACACTTCCTTGTATTCCCTGTATTTTAAAAGTGCTCCTTTTTTCTTAGCACACTGCATGAATGAAGCTTGTACTTTTTTTTATAACAATCATTTTTTATCATACATACTCTTTGTCTTTCTGCCTCTCTTCTTTCAAGGGTATAGATATTAAACTGTTTTATCCCTACTGTTCACATGAGCTCCATTGTAGCCCATGAGCAATGTCAGGTTTACTTTTCCCTAAAATGTTTCTTGACATGTATACACTAAAACTAATGTAAAGTTTGTCTAAAATGCATGAGCATCAGGTAAATGGCAGAAGAAACATATGTGTGGCTAGTTAAAAAAATTGAATAAATAAATTGACTTAGAAGCAGTATCACATGTTTACTGAACATTTATCACATAGGAGACAGTTTCTTCTAAATGCAAGAATATTTTACTTTTCATGGTGAAATGGCAACAGGATCAGACATTTTTTAGAAAATCACACTATACTTCTTGTCTCTATATAAATAAACAAATTTGTATTACAATCTCATGTCACAGTCTTTCTAGTAATATGTATTGAGCAAGTCAAGTGCAGTTTCAATAAAAGTGTTCCTATATTAATGTATTAATTTGTGAGTTAATCTCACATCTGTGGAAATAGCATGCAGCCAGCACTCCCCCTCAACTTGCAGCCAAGCAAATTATTTGTTTGGCACCTGCAGGTATAGCTCAACCATTTCCAGTGTTATAGATGTCCATCCACCTCAGAATGTCTGCAGGCAGGGTACAGCCCAATGGAGGGTTGGCCTTGCCTGAATCATACCTAATCTCTATTTAGCTGCTCTGCGGGCTCTAAATTTTTATAGCAATGACAGTCAATTTCTGTAAATAATTCTCTATAGCCAGCTGTGTTTATCTCTCTATCTATATAGAGAAATATAGACAGACATGCCTATCTATATCTGTCTCTTTATCTACCTGTATCTGCCTATCTGTATCTATATATAAAGAGAGAGAGAGAGAGAGAGAGTTTACCTACTAGTAGACATAACAGCAGAAGCCAAAGCGGTTCCAATTGCAGAAAAGGTAAAAGAGAGCAGATTATGGCAGTTCAGGTAGATGTGCAGAAAAGCAGAAAACAATCCGCTGAAGAAGATTTGGGACAGACAGGAAGAAGGCAAGAGGAAACAAAGGCATCCAGCAAAGAAGGGATGGTTTATGTGAGAAAAGACCTGTGACAGTCAGCCATGAGTACAGCAGAAGGCAGGACAGTAGCACTGAATAGAGAGAAATGGCAACAGCTGACATGGCACTGCAACCCTATGTAGAAAAATGAGAAAAAGGGGGTTGATGATGATGATGATGATGACCTTTGTATTATTGACACACTTTGGTTGATAATATAGATGGTCGACATTTGTGTGAGAAAAGGCAATCCCAGCGGTTGGAGAATATGCCCATTCCCTGGGGATTGTGTGATTTCAGAATTTGAATAAATATTTAGCAGGATATGTAGGGGATTGGAATGGGAGGCAACACACACAAAAAGCACTGTTTTATAATAGGCATGCTCCGTGGAGTAGCATCTGTGCATGCTCAGAAGCTTTTCCACATTTGCTTGTCGACATTTAAATCATTTGACAATTGTTGCTATATGTATTCATATATATATATATATATATATATATATATATATATATATATATATATATATATATATTTCCGCTTTTATTTTTACTTGTTTTACAATCAATTTTTTTAAATATTTTTATTGAAGTTTTATACACAAGAACACACTCACTAACAAAATAATGTAAGTAACAACTTGTTATAATCGAATGTTGAGTGACACCATCGCATAACGTTCTTTTGAATATTTCTTTATACCTCTCAACCTCTGAGCATAAAAAACATCACATTGACCTTTATAAATTATAGCAGAGGGACCAAAGGTCCAACATAAGTCTTCCTATGTATACTAGGACCCATAGAGTTAGTGCTAAGCAATCTCTGCATAAACTTATTTCAATTACTTAAAAATCAGTATACCCATCAATAGGTCTATCATTATAAAAAAAATTAGTAAATCCAGGAGGAATAAGGCTACTGTGATCAAACATAGTGGATGTCAAAAATGATAGCATTGTGCCTAAATCATAGCAGTTAAGAAGTAGGTACTTCATAAGAGAATCTGTATACATCTTAGCCTCATAGTACAGTACCTCCAATAAGTAGCTAGCTATTTATGATGGATCACAGACTGTATGTGCCCTTATTTTAAATTAACCAAAAGCATGGATCTGCTTCATTCTTACTTTCACATAACTATGTAGCAAATAGATATACCTGTTAGACACAGTTCACCTCTTTTAGAATGACTGGAAGTCAGTTTGGAATAAATTAAATTTAGTACTAAATTTAAAAGTATAATATAACTCGCAGAAACTATTTCTAGTTGTAGAAGAGCTACTGAGTACTTGACACATTTGGCCAGGTATTCATTTTAAGTGCTGTTGCACTCTGGGATGTGAACAAAGAATTTACCTTTTGCACCTGTAAGTAGCGTTTTGAGGCACGCAGTACACTTACCTGCACTGACTGTGACAGCACTCACAAACTGTTCTCTCCAGCTACTACTTCCAACAACCAGGGCCAGATTTGTCTTCTTAATCAGCTTGTCCACTGTGCTCTATGAAACATAAACATTAGAAATGCACAGCAGATTAATTCAGACATAAAGAAAAAAATTAATATTTATAATGCAATTTCTATGCATACAGTATCTCAAAGGCAGTCAAGAGTGGAAGTCAAGGGACTAAATGATTAGTAATAGAAAATTCAATCAGTACTAATATAGCAGAGTTACGAAGGTTATGTCCTGAGTGAATACCCATATGAGATAACAAAAGCATAAGGTCTTTGTTGATATTCAAGTAATTTTTTTTCTTTTTTTATTAATGACTGTTTCTGTGGCCATTATTTAAATTCCGGAACATGTTCAACAGACATGCAATTGTATATTCGCTGACATTTTGCTAACAGTGTGTTTCAAATACCCCTCTAACAAAGTGCTGCTTTATTTGGATTGATTTTATTTGTATCTTGATAAAGGCAGTTCTGAATGTTAGCATTTCCATGTAATGAAACCAAAGTACATATTATTTCTGTTACTTTAAGAATATGATAATAGTGCAGGAAAACTGAGCTCAGTTCTGGTATATTCTGCAACAAATACCTTTAGATGTGTGCATGACATATGTAGAACAGTCAGTCTGCATTATTCTATTTTAACTTTTTTGTTTTGATTCCACATGCACTGTAGCATTATCTCAGAGTGCAAGAAGGCACATGCACACATAAAATACCAGGAGAAACATGTTATTTATTTATCCTTTTTTGACCAGGCTTAGTAGCCTCTTTTCAGGGGAGATCTGAGGTAATAGTTCTACTAGGGAAAATGTGGCCAGGGTATTGGGAAACTTCCCTTACTCTTTTTGATAGGTGCCATGGGATCTTTTACACCTTCTTGAGCTACCATCAACTGAAGCAGGGGGACCTTGGTTTAAGGTCTTATCTGAAGGATGACACAGTCAGGAGTGCAGCACCCCCTCGTATGCTGTACAGCAGTATCAACAATCCATGTGCCTGGTGTGGGAAATGAACCAACAGCCTTCTGCACCAAAGGTGATTGGGCTACATGTGTCCCTTTACCTCTATGCCCTATACTTAGCCTGCCTTTCCAATGTCCTCTAGTATACATTCATTCATTTTGTCTTCATCATCCATTCTGGAAGCCCATTTCATTTGTTCACCTCCCTACCTTTAAAATAATGTTTCCCTATGTCCACACTGATATTTATTTTCTATCTTTTAGAGACTGCTTTCCATCTTCTAAACACTAGCCTTCATTTTAAAATCTGTTCTTTCGCAGTTCTTTTCAGAAGTGTGTTCTGCACCTAAATCATATACCCTTTTATTTAATTCCTCATGGGGTTTAGAATCTTCACTTATCAAGTTTTCTTCATACATCATCCATCCCTTGCCCTTTAATATTGCTGTAGCCTTCCTCTGTACCTTTTCAAACAATTTTCCTTGCATTTCCCTAAATGCAGAAGCTCAGCTGTAGTACTAACAGTGATCTGGAGAACAACAGAATTTCATCCTCATCTCTTATATCTGTGACATTGCAGCCACCATTCTGGTTGATTTGATTTCTGCCTTTTCATTCTATTCTGGACCTGTGTTTCCTTTCTGCTGTGATTTTTACCAGTAAATGTTTGCCTGTTCAGCTGTTTTCGGCTGTACCCCCCCCTCCAATGCTGTACCTGGATTACTGCTGTTAGGGTACAAGATATTGCATTTCTCACCACTGACTTCCATCTACTACCACACCATATCATACCCTTATTTGTAAATCTGTGTTAGAACTGGCTTTCATTGCTTACAGCTGAGCACAGCCCTAACCAGTGGGCCATAGATGCCTGAGTTAAGGCACAGTTAGCCTGCTGTGATTCCATTACAGTGTGGATAGGACAGATGGGAAGAGAAAGAATAAAAAGGTTACAAGGAAGCACAGGAGGCACAGTAAGTAAAGGCTAGAAAAAGATCAAAAAAGATTGTGAGGACAGCAAAAGAGAAAGAAGGAAAGCAAGGACAGATGTTACCAGGTTGAAATGAGTGAACAAAGCTGGGAGGGAGAAAAAGTTCAGCTACTGAATGAATAAGTTTTTATGTTTTTGCAGTTTTCACAAAGGAAAGCAATAGAGTTGCCGCTTTTCGTTGTGGTTAAAACCAGAGTAAAGTCACACCCCTCATGTCACCAGTAATCCCACCCATCCCGCCCCCTCTCCTGGCCCACATTCCGCCCATTTTGTGGCATCAAAATGACATCACCCGGCGCGGAACGCCCTCGATTTCCGTTCCTGCTGCCTGCTTTTGGCTGATTTACTATGCTTTTCTGTAAAAAAGCATAGTAAATCAGCCGATTTACAAACTCTGATAGCCTGTTTCCTTTTTGAAACAGAATACCGGAGTTTGTACAGTGTTTTCCGGACTACCGGAGAATCAGTTCGATTTCCGGATAGTCCGGAAAAAAACAGAGGGGTGGCAACCCTAGAAAGCAAGGTGAAGGTGCTATGCTTGGGGGTGGGGGTTGCAAGCAGGGCAGAATGGATAAAAATAATAATAGAGAGGAAGGAGGTGGTGAGGAAATGGGTTGGCCATAGGGAGGAAAAAGCACAAGGACCAAATGGGTACCTCCAAGAGTCCTCAGAAATGTAGCCAGTATGTTTACAGAGACTTCTCTCTATGCCTCCAATGTACAAAAGCTCATAAATCGCTTGCTTGTGTTACACTGAAATAAGTATTTTCTCAAGACAGCCTTGAACTGTTTTGAGGAGTTTCTCCCTTTCCTTCGCTTAAATTATGTTGCATGAGTGTATCATATAACTGATTTGTTTGCAGTTAAAAGCATTCTTTAGAGTCTCCTTGCTCTTTTATCTGTTTAAAACTTTCATTTAATGTCTCACTGCTGTTTTTCTGCTGTGATAAACATTTCTGTAGTGTTTTCTGCCTAAAATAGTGTAGCTAGTAGCTGTAGCATAGTGTCCCACCCTCCTCCCATTGGTGTCTTGCTCTTATATTTGGTAGCTTTGCAGTTGCCTGCCCCTAGTGTAAATTTGATCTGAGACACTCCTCCCAGTCCAGTGTCACTAGCTCATTCTACCTAATACAGAGAGAACATTTAGGAAGGCTAACCCCCTTAGTTTATTAACCTTGAATTATCTCCTTTGTCTCTTTCCACTTTACTAAAAAAAAAAAAAAAAAAAAAAACTTTTCAGCTGCTTTTACAGTATTTTTGTTTCCTCTTCCTACTTTATCACTCCATCTTGGTTTTTCTGCTACTTGTTCTCTAAAGTGTTCAATTGCATTGTCTGTGCTGCATTTATTACTACTTGTTTTTAGCCTGTTTAAATTTCAAGTGTTATTGTAAGCCTCTTGGTTTTGGTTTAAGCACTTGGACTTTAGGCCTACCCCTTAGCTCTCCCTGGTCTCTCTCCATCAGATTCTGACAAATATGGATAGACAATTTCCTACGGTTTCTCCTGCCAGCCTGGTTGATATGGGCATCCTGAAACATTGTAGCAACTGCCTCATGTACATGGACAACCATTTACTACTACCACCTAGAGACACAATTTCTGAGAGATGCAATTACATAAAGAAGCTACAGTCTATGCTCACTCCCTCACAATCACAAGCCAGTATATCTGGCACTGAGAAGGTTGTCAACACAATCACTATACCTCAAACACCACCCACAACTACACAACACGCACCCACATATGCAAAGGTTCTCAACACAAACAAACCCAAACAAAGAAGACCTCAGAGGCAAAAACACATGAGAACTCCACAACCCTCCACAGCACATACCATGCATAGTCCACACACTAGTGTCTCGCAACCACTAAGGCCTAATCATAAACCCAACACATTAGTCATAGGAGACTCCATTGTAAGACACACATGTGCCTCTTACCAGGTGGATAAGGAGAAAGTCTTGGTTAGTTGTTTGTCAAATGCCATAATCTGCCATATCACACATGCACTCAAGTCTCTCAACAACAGGTACTGTCATGACTCTGTCATAGTCCATGTTGGCATGAATGACTTGAGATGTACCTCTCTGGACTATATGAAGAGAGGCATGATTGAGCTCACTGATTATGTGTCCCAGGCAGGTATGTCCCTAGCCTTAAGCAGCATTCTACTGTCACCCAGAATGATGCCTCAATACAAACAGAAAATGACTGACTTTAACAATTGGCTTAGTTTCTGATGTCATTCCAGGGGACCCAGTGCCTAACAGCCTGGGAAGATATGATCGACAGACAATGATGCTTTGCTAGAAATGGACTGCATCTGTCTCTCTTGGGCTTCAGGCTTATGGCAAAGGCCCTTCTCTCCCCCATAGTGCCTTTTTTAGGAAAAGTCACAATGTCGATACTACCAACATAAAAATCTCAATAAAATGCAAATTAAAGGTCATGCTGTTAAACGTTGAGTTTAAACATGAAACTTTACTCAAGCGTTCTTAACCCTGGAAGATGCTGACATGTGTGCAGTCTCAGAAATCTGGTTCAAAGCACCGGAGAGCACCCCAGCCTTACCTGGTTACTCATCCTATCATACATTCAGACCATAAAATGTGGGCAGCAAAGCCAAAGGAGATGGAGTTTCAATATATATTAAAGACCCACACACTTCCAGGCTGGTCAAACAGTATGGTGCACAGGAGACACTCCAGGTGCAGTTAACCATTGACAAGACCCTATTCAAATTATAGCTAGCTACAGGCCCCCAAATTGGACTCAAGATGCCCATTCCACCTATCTGGACCTCTTCAAATCTATCAGGATTCAACCCTTTACCCTGATCCTGGGTGACTTTAATTACCCAACCATAGATTGGAAAAACTACTCATGCCAGCACACAAATGCCCAGAGATTCCTTGATTTTATTAATTCAAATGCCTTGGAACAGCTAGTTGATACCCCCACATGAGATGCTAATATCTTGAACTTGGTATTAACCAACATGAGTAACCACTGCAGCACCCCTATGGTATCATCCTTCCTGGTAAGATCCAACCATAAAGTGGTCACTTTCGAAGTCACCATCTCCCCTGACCCCCCTCCAGCTAGGGTTAAACAAAAATACTTCTCTAAAGCTGATTACAACCTCCTGAGGGATGGTATAAACAGCTTCACAACCCCCTCCCCCACTGTAAGAACTGGCACCAATGTCCAAATCTACACCAAAGTACTATACGAGCATTTATATAGATACATGGAATCAGGAATATATGACAGGACAAAATTATCCTCTGCAAGGAAGAGTAAACCTGTCTGGTGGACATTTGCAATAAATAAACTATATAACAAAAGGAAAAAATTGCTGTCCAGGACCAAGAAAGAGCAGGTTCCTAGTTGGAAGCAATCCCTCCTTAGCCTGAACAAGCAAATAAGAGCACTAGTGAAATCCTCTAAAGCCAACTTTGAGTCCAAATTGGCCATATCTACTAGAGACATTCATAAGGCATTCTTCACATATGTCCACAATCTCAAATGAAGCACCTAGATCTGTTCAGAACTGTTGGTCAAGGACACCACATACACAAATGCTGTAGATATAGACAATCTACTGGCTGACAGATTCAGTGAAAACGTATCCCCTCTGTCCTCCCCCATCAGTAACTCAGGACATCCCCAGTACCTGCTCCCCATGCCTTATCTCTAGGGAACAGGTCACCACTGCCCTCTCAAAGGCAAAAAATACAGCTTCCATGGCACCCGATAACATCCCAGGCTGCTTCCTACATGAACATAGGCATGAACTTGCAGCACCATTAGGCACCCTATTTAACCAAACCCTGAGTACCGGCTTTGTCCCAGCCAAGATGAGTACAGACACTGTTATCCCTTTAGACAAAGGTGGATCGTCCACCCATCAAGGAAATTATAGACCCATCAGCCTAACTAGTCTGATCTGCAAGACCATGGAATGAATTACCATGGACCTCATTAACAGGGACATTGGAAACCTCCAAACACTCGACCCCACACAGTTTGGCTTTGTTAAGGGGAGGTCATGTCTGTTAAATCTGGTCAACTTCTTTGAGACAGTCACCAAAGCCATGGACGAGGGGAAGATGGTGCACACTGCCTACCTTGACCTTGCCAAAGCCTTCAACACTATTCCCCATTGGGGCATAGTAGATAAACTCTTTCAACTAGGCATCAATCCATATGTTACCAGATGGGTAGCAAACTGGTTCACTGATAGAACCCACCTAATCAAAATAGGGGAAGCCACCCCGAGCAGTAGACCCGTAGAGAGTGTCATACCCCAGGGATCAGTCTTGGGTCCTCTGTTATTTTGGATATACTTCTCTGAGGAGCAGGCCAAAACCACTGGACTATGGCTGACCAAGTTTGCAGATGACTGCAAGCTGGGCACACTCATCAATTCCCCAAGTGATGTGGACGTCCTCCAAGAGGGTCTCACCCAAACAAATGACTGGTGGCAGAAACATGGCCTCAAGCTGAATGTCAGAAAATACATCATCATCCCTTTTGGGGAGAGTGACATTCCCACATATTATCACATTAATAATAACATCCTAAGTACACAGTCAGTAGTGAGGGAGTTGGACATACAGGCTGATAGAAACCTGACTTTTGACCAATATGTTGCTTCCGTTGTATGGAAAGCTTTCTACATGGCCCACCTCATAAGTAAGGGTTTCTCATCCAGGGACAAAGAGGTCATAAAATCCCTATATTCTTCCCTTATAAGGCCAATTATTGAGTACAATGCCCTCTTTGGCATGTACCTTGCAAAGCAAATGCAACAGCTGGAGAGACCACAGAGGTTCCTCACCAGGAGGATTCAGGGCCTCAAACACATACCCTACACAGATAGGCTAAAAGTCCTGTCCCTCTAGTCAGTGTCATACAGACTCCACAGAGGTGACCTCTGTCTGGCATACAAAGCAATCTAAGACCCTGCCTTGATGGGACTGCTGCATATCCACAAGTCAAGCTCCACTCGAGCAACCCATACACGTAAGCTCAACCTGGTCTGTGATATCAATAGGACTTGTTGGTGGGACAGATTTGTGTCCCAGAGACTCCCCCATTTGTGGCATAGACTCCCTCTCCATGTCAAGCACAGTACCTCATTATCCCTTTTTAAGCGCAACCTGGATATCTGGATGGAAAATAGAAAATACACTCCTGGGATTCCACCTGTGTCCCTGCTGGACATGGGCTCTGGTTGCTGACTTGTCTAAACTAGGGCTAAACTCTTGGCTAGGCTTATAAGGGCCTCAAGGCCAATAGCCTAGTAACTTCCTATGATCCTATGATCTTAGTTTGAGAAGATGTGGGATGTCTTGACTTGCACATGGACAGTGCAGGGGGTTCTGCAAAACACACTTGTTTTTAACCACACCTTGACATGACATGTATCTGGCGGCTTTCAAGATGTTGTGAGTGAGGAATTAAAATATGAGGGATTGCGTGAGCATCTCTAATCTTAGAAACATTGGCAGAATCATAATAGAGATTGTTACCACATCACTGGCTAGTGTTAATGTGCCAGAGGGCTAGAAGACTGCTGGAAGACAGCAAGTTTGCTACCTTTGTATAAACTTGAGCAGGGAAAATTTGAAAACCACAGACAGGTCACTGTAACAGCAGTAATAGGAAAAGACATAGCGGGAATCGTGTGATCAACAGTCTGCAGGACAGTACTCAGCATGGGTTCAAGGACAGTTTTATGAGTGAATTACAGGTGAACTTTATAGAGGAGCACCGTTAGATGGAGTCTACCAAGACTTTAGCAAGGTCTTTGACTCAGTCCCCAGAGAAGGCTGACAGGAAAATGGAAGGGGTGGATGTTGGCCCAAGACTGAGGAACTAGATAGCTTCTTGGTTGAATGAAAGCATGCAGAGGGCTGTGGTGAGAGTAACAATGTCAGAAATTAGTGCCCAGACTAGTGCAGTCATACAGGGTTCCATCTTGGTACAAGTACTCTTCAGTGGGTTTGCCTCAGATTAATCTGAGGAAACC
The DNA here is from genome assembly GCF_019279795.1 of Protopterus annectens. Taxonomy (NCBI): domain Eukaryota; kingdom Metazoa; phylum Chordata; order Ceratodontiformes; family Protopteridae; genus Protopterus; species Protopterus annectens. The sequence goes on along the minus strand of NC_056738.1, from coordinate 377,293,600 downwards.
GAGAACAGGAACATCCCATTTGTTGACCAGATGACAAAGAAAGAGATAGATGCAGCAATAGAATAAATCTGAGAGAACAGAGAACAGCAACATCCTGTTTTCTGACTAGCTGACAAAAACATAAGTGCCATGATAGAATAAATCTGAGGAAACAGAACAGGAACATTCTGTTTGCTGACCAGATGACAACAAGATAGGTGCTGTAATAAACAATGATGGGGAGATTCTAGGGAAGGATTTTGAGTGGCGTATCAGGTAGACAGAGGTGTGTCAAGGGTGGTTTAGTGCAAACATATGGAAAGCTCTCTACTTAGATCACAACAACTATATTGTGAAGTGACAAGCAGGATGCATGAAACTGAAGTTAACAGCAGGAATAAGAACTGTGGTGTTGCTCAAATGTGAAATGTATTACTAGGACAGGAGTGAGGGGGCAGTGCAAACAGCAAACAAAATTCTTGGTGTGTATACTTGGGGAAAGATTGCTGAAGCAAACAGCTAATGCTTCCATTCTATAGGGCCTTATTCAAATCACACATTGAGTACCCTCTGTAGTCCTGGTAGGCATAGAAAGAACTGGTATCAGGCTTCTGGAAGGAATTGAGAGGATCTCTGCCAGAATGATCAGTGGATTGGAGGGAAAGGGATCTGACCAGTGATTATAGGAGTTGGAGCTCTTCTCACTCAAGACCAGAAGAAACATTTTATTATGATACTGGTACATAACATCATGCTATTTAAGAAGGGATCATTCTAAACAGGAAGTTCATAGGTTCATAGGAAGGTACTAGGCTATTGGCCCTAGGGCTTATATAAGCCTAGCCAAAAAGGTACCTTGGCTTTCGCCACCTAAGAAAATTATTTTCCTGTGCCCCTGTCGAGCAGAGCCACAGAAGTGATCCCCGGGGTGAATTTCCTATCTCTCACCCAATCATCAAGATTTTTCTTGAAGAGTGCTAATGAGGAGCTTTGTTAGATATAGATAGGTAGTTTGTTCCAGAGTATGGGAAGTCTCTGGGACAGGAATCTATCCCCCCCAGCATCTTTTGTTTATTGTGGTGACAAGTTTAGGTCCCTAGAGCGTGTAGCTGAGAGGGATTGGGATTTTCTTTAAGTGAGCATGTCCAACAGCTCTGAGTTTGACATAGCTGTGTATGTTAGGCAGAGATCGCCTCTGAGTAGGCAATATGCGATGGAGTAAAGCTGGAGTTTTTTGAGACGGTCTGCATAGAGCATCTGTTTGAGGCTAGTGATCCTCTTTGTGAGGTATTTCTGTGGCCTTTCCAGTTGTTGTAGATGTCTTGTGAGGTACATAGCAAAAGGGGCACTGTACTCTATAATGGGTCTAATGAGTGATGAGTAGAGGGGAACAATGACCTCTTTTTTCCTGATGAGAAACCTTTTGTGATGAGGTGTGCCACAAAGAAGGATTTCCTGACTACTGTGGTGATGTGATTATCAAAGGAGAAACTACTGTCCACCTGTGTCCCAAGGTCTCTTATCACACTGCCGGTGTTAAGTAGACTACCGCCTATGTGTAGTTCATGGGTACAGAGCTTTTACCAAAAGGGATGACAATGCACTTTTTGCCATTGAGCTTGAGGCCATGGTTTTGACACCAGGAATCTGTCTCAGTGAGGCCCTTTTGTAGGATGTCCACATCGATAGGAGTTTTGCTTATGGCTCCTAGTTTGCAGTCATCTGCAAACTTCATTAGCCAAAGACCTTCTGTGTTAGCCTGTACTTCAGAGAAGTAGATACCAAACAGGAGAGGACCCAGGACTGAACCCTGTGGTACTCCACTTGTCACTGGTCTGAAGTCAGATTTGGAGTCTGCAACATTTACAGTGTGAGTTCTGTCAGTGAGCCAGTTGGCAACCCATCTTGTGATGTAGGGATTTATACCTAGTTTAGCAACTTTATCTATAATTCCAGAGTGGGGGATGGTGTCAAAAACCTTGGCGAGATCTAGATAGGCTGTGTGAACCACCTTACCCACATCTATGGCTTTGGTGGCTGCTTCAAAGAAGTCAATCAGGTTTAGGAGACATGATGTGCTTTTTACAAACCTGAACTGGGTGGGGTCCAGAGTTTGGAGATTACTAATGTCTTTGTTTATAAGTTCCATGATTATACTTTCCATAGCCTTGCAGACCAGGCTCATCAGGCTAATGGGGTGGTAGTTCCCTGAGTCCATGGTGGCTCCCCCTTTGTGGAGTGGGATAACTGTCCCTGTGCACCATTCAGGGGGCACAAAGCCAGAGATTAGGCTATGACTGAACATGGTAATTAGGTGGGGTGCCAGTTCATTTTGTAGTTCATGTAGAACACAACCTGGGATGTTGTCAGGTCCCATGGATGCTGTGTTCTTGGCTTTGGACAGTGTGGTTTTTACCTGTGCAACCGTGATTACAGGAACTTTGCATTCTTCCGGTATAGAGAGGGTCCCTTTAAGGGGAGAGCGGAGGGTAAAGTTAGCACTGAACCTGTCTGCCAGGATGTTGGCTATATCAGTTAGTTCTGTATATTTAGTGCCATTGTGCTGTAACTCAGAGCAGATCTGAGTGTTGCCATTCAGATTCTTGACATAGCTATAGAATGCTTTGTGGTTGTCTTTAGAATCAGTGGTGATTTTGTTTTCTTAACTAGCTTTGGAGGATTTTATGAGGGATCTCAGCTTCTTACTGAGGCTGACCAGGGAGTCCCTCCAATCATGAGATTTTACTCTTTTTTGCAACAGTTTCTTTTTTCTGTTGTAGAGTTTGTTTATGACAGGGGGCCATCAGATTGGCTTCCTTATTTTGGAGGATAGCATCTTGGTTCTGTTAGGGATTGCATGATTCCTGCACTTGTGTAAGTGCTTATAAAGTGCATTTGTGTAGGATTCAGCAGTTGTACCTCTATTGCCCATCTGCATGGGTGTCATGAAGTTTGCCACTTCTGTCTTAAGAAGTGTGAAGTTGACTTTGGAGAAATTTTTTATGGTGGTTTCCCTAATGGGGGGTGGGGGTGGGATGTGGATGTCTAGGGTGATTAGCTTGTGGTCGGATCTGACCAATGAGGAATTAACCTCTGGGGTGGAACACTGGTTGCCCATGTTGGTAATGGGCAGGTCTAGGATATTGCTGCTCCTGTTGGGGGTGTGGATAAGTTGATCCAAGGCGTTGGAATTTATGAATTCCAGAAAATGTTGAGCAAAAGAGTTGGTACATGAGTAGCTTTCCCAGTTAATGGCGAGGTAGTTGAAATTGCCCATTATTAGGGTGTTAGGTTGTACCCTAATATTTTCCAGTGTATCAAGAAATGAGGAGTGGGAATCCTGGGGCATGGTGGGGGAATCTGTAGCAAGCTACAATTTGGATTGCGGTCTTGCCCAGAGTTAGCTGCACTTGGATAATCTTGGATGCACTATGCTGAGCAACTAGCCTGGAGGTGTGGATATCCTTAATGAATATGGACACGCCTCCATCTTTAGTGTTTTGGTCCAGGTTAGGTGGCCGAAAGGTGTGGTATGAATTATAGCCTGGTAATGCAGTTGTGCTCTCTGGAGTCTTGAACCAGGTCTCTGTCACTGCACAGATGTCGATGTTCTCCATTTTAAGGAGTGCCTTGAGTGAGTGCATTTTGAGGTTGAGACTTCTAGCATTGAGTAGCATTACGCTCAGATTTTGCTTGCTTGTACCTGTTATGGTGGTGAATTTGTCATTTGAACCTTGTCTAAAAAGTCACTATAGGGGTGGCAAGAGCCTTAGCCAGTATCCAGAATCCCAAGGGCGACAGGTGCAGGCCATCTCTGGCAAAGCATCGTGCTCTGTCGATCATGTCATCAAAGGCAGACAGATACTGGATTCCCTTAGAATGACACCAGAAGCTTAGCCAATTGTTGAAGTCAATCATTTTGTCCTTGTACTGTGGTATCATTCTGGGTGATGGCAGGATGCTACCCAGGGCTAGGGCCATACCTGCCTGAGCTACAAGATCAGACAGATCCTCCATATCTCTTTTTATGTAGTCCAGGGAGGTATGTCTCAGGTCATTCACACCAACATGGACAATGACAAGAGTCATATTTGTACTTGTTGTGAAGTGACCTGAGTGTGTGCATTATGTGGTGGATCCTGGCACCCAACAGGCAGCGGACACTAACTTTTTCCTTGTTTAGCTTGGTGAGTGGAACATCAGTGTGCCTGAAAATAGAGTCACCTATGACTAGAGTGTTGGGTACGTTCTTATGCCTTATGGGCTGTGGCTGAGTGGCACACTTAGTTTGTGGGCTATGTGTTATTTGAGTTGTGTTGGGGGTGGAAGTTGCTTGCTTTTCTGCTTTGGAGGTCCCTGTTGCTTGGGCAGATTTTTATTGGGAGCCTCCGTGAATGTAGGTGTGTGTTTTGTGCTTCTATGTGTGTGTGTTTTGGTGGTGTAGGTTTTGAGGGACTATGTGATGAGTGTGGTGTGGTGCAAGTGTTTACCTTCTCCTCTTGACTGTCTAGTCAAGTCTTGGGTGAAGAGATCTTTGCTTCCAGTTTGGCTATATAAGTGCATCTCTCATAGGTTGTAGTGTTGGATGGTAGGAGGAGAGGGTTGTCTGTATACATGAGGCAATTGCTGCATTGCCACAAGATGCTCAGATTCATCAGGTAGACAGGAGAAAACACCAGGAGCTGACCCTTAGACATGCCTGGATAGGTGCTTATTTATTAAGTACTAAAAACTGTTTTCCTCGAGACAAGTGAGGAAAATTGTGCTGCAGTAATTTGTAGCTTATTTAGTGCTTACAACAAGTTCTGAACAAGTGTTGAGCTCAAAGAAACAGATTTCATTGCTAAAACTAAAAAACTAGCTAGTTCTAAGGGAAAATTTGAAGAGCAGACTTTATGGCACCAGGAATAGTTTAGCCCTAGCTAAGTGGCGATGCATAAAGTGTTTTTTTTTAGATAAACTACCTAGTGCTTACCACTCCCACTGATAAGCTAGAGGGCTTCCCTCCAACACAGAAAGGCTTTGGTGCTCAGAAACTTATAAACAGACCTGGATACAGCAAATCTATACCTGGACTACACTTACAGGAAAGGCAGGAAACAAGCTTAGAATTTTTTTTTTGTAAAGTGGAAAGGGAGAAAGGAAGAGCAGAAGATAATTCAAGGTTAAGAAACTAAGTGGGTTGGCCTTCTCAAATGTTCTCCCTGTGTTAGGTAGAATGGGGTAATGACACTAGACTGGGAGGAGTGTCCCAGATCAAATTTACAGTAAGGGTGGGCATCTGCAAAGCCACCAAGTATAAGAACAGGATACTAATAGGGAGGGAGGGTGGCAAACAAAAATCATATCAAACAACCCCAAACAGATGCTTAACAAATGTATAAAATTTCCAGTTAATACCTCACACACACAGTGAAACTAGCTAGAAAAGTATGCAGCAGACAATAATAGTGCTATAAATAACTCATAAAAATAAGCAAAACAACAGGATACTTAATATTATATATCACAGATCAGTTTGCTCAGTGCCCTTCCTCCGATTAGCTCAGTGTGAAATGGCAGAAACATTCACAAGTTAACTTAAGTAACAGAAAGTTGAAATGTGAAATAACTTTAGAAAAAGCTCAAAAGAACCAATGAGATGCTTACTCCAAGCCGTAGTCCAGGTAACCCCAATCAGCCAATGACCATAAACACTTCCCTCTCACTGAAATGCAATAATGGCTTTGAATAAACTAAGATGGCCTGGAACATGTGCTCAGACACACAGCCTCTACAAACAAACAACTAGGCCCAAAACACAAGCCTGAATATGGACAATGCTACAACTACCCACACTAGTCGGGTAGAAAAAAAAACTGCAAAAATGTTTATCACAGTAGGAAAGCAGCATTGAGCCTTTAAATGAAAGTTTTAAACAGATAACAGGGCAAGGAGACTAGTGAATGCTTTTAACTGCAAACAAATAAGTTATATGATACACTCCTTGGCAGGAAATCAGAACAAACAAACCCAAACATATGCTTAACAAATGTAGAAAACTTCCAGTTAATACCTCACACACAGTGAAACTAGCTCGAAAAGTATGCAGCAGACAATAAAAGTGCTATAAATAACTCGTAAAAATAAGCAAAAAGCAGGATACTTAATGTTATATATCACAGATCAGTTTGCTCGGTGCCCTTCCTCTAATTAGCACAGTGTGAAGTTCAGAGAAGAGGGAGTGAGGCAGAAAAAACGGACAGTAGCGACTAAGTTCTGTTGTTATAGTAGCAGATCCTTGGTTCTCAGGTTTTTCCTGTTCCAAAAGTACTCTTTCACAGAGAGGCTTTATACCTATAGGATAGACTACCAGCATAAGTGATGTACAGGTAATCCACAGAGGCATTTAAGATGCCAATGGACAGGCGAAAAAGGTACAAAAGGGATGAATGGGATGGAGGGAAAGTAAGAATGTTGAATGCAATTAAAAGAGCAGACTAGGCTTATTATTTTCTAATACTACCAAGCAAATGTAATATAAAAGTTACTCCTACATTGGTGCCATCTGCAGACTGTTCAGTCCTGTTGTTTATGCACATCATTAAGTCAGGACTGAATATATTGAAGACTATAGGTGGTCACAGTATTTAGCCCTGCATCACACCACTGCTCAGTACCAGTTTTGCCGTTAGCCATCCCTCTTTTTATCTAATCAGATTATCTGCAATATCTAGCCCGATCAGCTTGCCTAGTAGTCTCCTTCATGGTGTAGATTCAGGGGCACTATTGAATCCATGGTATGTGACATCAACCAGATTCCCCTTAGCCACACCACCTGATCCTGACTTCTGTCTGTGTCTTTTAGCAGTTAATCCTAGCTGGCTGGAGTCCTCAAAATGGCTACTCTCAAAAAAAATCCTTTCTTTGGCTACATTCCTTGTAGCTTTCTCTGCTATTAACATTGTACTTACCAGTCTATAAATCACAGCGCTATTTATTGCTATTTCTTGCTCCTGCCCTGTGGAGTATCACACCTGTGGTAAATGTCAAGTGTCAGCATGTCACCATCCATAGACAAGTGTTTGTTGAACAGAGGATCTTTCAGAAATCCAATGTTCTTTTAATTCATGTTTAACCTGTGAGTCCCATGGCCTTTCCATCCTTCAGTGCTAGGATTTTATGTGTGCTCCAACAATATAATATCCTCCTGTACACCTTCCCTTATTACCTGTCTTATGATGCATGTGCTCTGCCATCAGTCTCCTTCATGTTACAGATGAAAATAATTAATAATAATAATAATAATAATAATAATAATAATAATAATATCTAACTTTTCTCTTTCTTCCTTATAAACTTGTCATGTTTTAATAGCCCTTTATTTCTGACAGTTTTAAACTTTTGACTTCCACATAGCTGAGAAGTTCTTCTCTTGTCCTTTATTTACATGCACAGGTCTCATTCCATCTATACTTTGACTTTTCTGACCATAGATGCCTTTTTCCTAGCTTCCGTTTACCTCTCATTCCCAATCTCCTGCTCCATTTTTGTACGTTCTTTCCTTTGCTTTAAGAGATGGCTTTTTCCTAGACTTGAGACACATGAGTCTTTTCCATCCTTTGGACTTTCCTTTTCTCCCGAGTTATTCTTCCATTATCTTGCAGATGTTCCTTTTAATGACTTATGTTAAGTTAATTTACCACATTAGCTGTCCAACTGTCTAATAATGATTCTTAGAGTCTCCTACAGTTAATCAGAACCTATCTCTAATTTCACACATGATATCACTTATATCATGAACCACACTGTGGCAAGCTTTTGGTGCTCCCACTTCAATTTATTTGATTCTTGTCTTATGTGCACAGTAAAATGGACCTTTCATGCTGTTATTATTTTTATCTGTATATCTACGCATCTTTCCCTTTGATTTGTTTGTTTATTGACCTAGTAGGCCTACTGGATAAATTGCTCCTTTTCAGGACTGTCTGGTTAAATGACTTGCTCACAGTCACACAGTAGGCAAATGAAGGCTGAAGGAATCAATCCCTGTACCCTAGGCACAAGAAACAGCTCATTAACAGTTCAGAGCTTTAGTTCTCTGTGCTCACTGTCATGAAATCTATCTATCTATCTAGCTGTCCATCTATCTACATACCTGTCTATCATGTATCGAGCTGTCTATATACATACTCGTATATCTATCTATCTGCTTATTTATCTATCCATCTCTCTAACTGTGCTTTTGATAATTGAGTGAATTAGCTGAACTAATGACATTTTTCAGCCATGATTCACACTGTAAGCATACATAAGTGCAAAGCAGAAGTTTACATTAAGCATATACAGCTACTGAGTAAAAGTACTCATTAGCAAATTACGTATAACTTGTTTGAGCTATTTGCAACACATTTCAAGGAATTTCCAAGATGTTTACAAAACAATGCATATTATAATGTAGGATAATTCTAAGGTCACACCTGTTAAAGCTTCAGAGGTTATAGCTCTTTGGTTGTACCATGCAATCTGTTTCTAAGTCCTTTATTTACTTATTCTTGTCTGGACTCCTCAGCATAGTTTTATGTTGTTCGTGTTCACATTTAAATGCAGTTGGTGGCCTGTAAATCATACAGTTATCACCAACGCTCTTCTTCCTTCCATTCCTCTATATAGGTTTTTAAAACAATCTGCAGTCCCATCATCTTTATCATTTGCTTTTGTTGCCTACAGCTATTTTCTTTTTATTCCAGCATTATTGGTCCAATTGCATTGCTAATTTATGTAACCTTAGCCCCCTTGCCTTTGTTAAGTCTTCTAAAAATCCTAAACTCATGAACAATCATGCCTCATCTGGGCTATGTTACACCCATTATGCTAGCTGCTTAAAATATTATGATTTTATTTTTTATCCATCTCATCTACTTATTGTTTTTGCTCCCCTCCCAGCCTTCTTTTCCAGTTTGTTTTTCATTGCTCTTCTTTTTCTCTCTCCTTCTGGTCCATTTTGTTTTCATTTTATTCCCTCCCCCTCCTGCCTCAGTTTAAAGGTAGTAGTAATGCCCTGATGTACCCTACCATTGCATCCTTCAGCATAACTGTTTCCATGGTGTTGATATATAACCTTTGCTCTGGTTCCTCACTGTTCCTTGTCATTCTCCATTCTCCTGCAAATTCAGTGTACAGCAAAGCTGTTCTGTTGTTCTTTCTTGGCCTTGTTGGGTTTTGGTTCAGGCAGCAACTCTGCAGGGGAGGGTCCACACTTGTTAGTCAGTGAATCAGGAACTAGATGCTTTATCGACTGTCAATGTGAGGGCAGTGACACCATATCTGTGAACTGTAGTTTTTAGAAGAACTTTGTAATGGCATCAACTAGATTAACTGACAACTTCAAGATCGTTGAATAATAATTCGCTGCAGAACAATATGTCACATTGTTTCTGCTTCATTTTCATATGAGATGATAATCCACTTTAGGGAGGAATTTTATTTATTTTATACATCTATTAACTGATAAGCACAGTGGACAGAAGAGTCCTTTTCAGGGCCAACCCTGGAGAACTGTCTGGTTAAAGTACTTTCTCAGATTCACACACTTGACAAATGGAGGTAGAAGTAAATGAACCATGTACCTTTGGCTATAAGAAGCAGCTTATTTCCAGCTCAGACCCTAGCTGGTAAATTTTTCAGACAAATCACTAAAGGCTGATCGACTGATCTTAAGAGAAAATGTATTTCCCTGCATGTATCTGTGTGTGTGTGTGTGTGTGTGTGTGTGTGTGTGTCTGTATACATTCATACTTGGTGAGTTTGTGCGCATGTGCGTGTGTGTGTGTGTGTCTGTATACATTCATACTTGTCAATGAGTTTGCGTGCGCGTGCATGTGTGTGTGTGTGTGTGTGTGTGTGAGTGTGTGTGTGTGTGTCTGTGTGTGTGTGTGTGTGTGTGTGTGTGTGTGGTATGATGGGGGTTGTGAATCTGAGTCACTAAGAACCAGCTGTGGAGGCCGAACTGAAGATTCACAGGACAGCTCTCGTGCCGTGGGGAAATCATCTGCAGTTCTGCACTTTTGCGTGCAGATCTAGTCTTGGAAATTATCAAGAGCTGGGTCAGTCTGAAAGTCCCAAATCTAGAAGGAAATGTCATGAAGAGAGGATCACTTAACTAATCACTGCAGTGTGCAGATGTCTTAGCTTCCCAATATGTGCATACCTTGGGGATCTTACATCATATATAAAAATCCCAACAATGACATACAATATAATTATTTAGAACCTGTGCTTTCCTTTTCTTGAACCCCTCCCTGTTGTCTTATGCCAGTAATGTGAAGCCATAATGAAACATCCCCAGGAGTGGTAAGATCAGACCCCATAATGGACTACATGATATCAAGTCATTTATGAGATGGGAAACAAAAATGGTACCAGGGGATGTAAGGGTAATTAAATCCGTGGTCCACGGGAGCTGGACGTACCCTCACAAAAAGTCATTTTGTAATGTGTCAGCTGGTTCCCCTTCAGCAAAGCCAAGAGATCCTGAACATTCTATACTGCTGCAATTTGTATTTACTGTCATGCCACATAACCACAGAAATGTGCTGCATCTTGTAACAAATGCAGAATAAATCCAAACAACATAATTCGAATACAAGGGTAACTGGTAACACAAAAATTACTGGCTCTGGAAATGCAACACATTTGTTGTCTCTCTTTCACAAGACAAGTCTAGAAAAGTCAGAAATTCCGAAATATATTATACATGAGGTGGGTAAAGTGCATGCATTTTTCACTTTCCTTCATTATGTCATAATATCATAAACTGCTTTAGTCCTGCTTTCTGTTAAACTCATTTGGACTGAAGCATGCAACCTCATATTTGTCACAATGTATTTGCATCCATACAAATGTGTAAGTGTTTTCTGGCTACAGGATAAATAGGACAAACATGCAGCAATGTTGCCCACCAGGGTAATCTAAGACTGGACAAGTGAGCTGTTTCTAAAACAGATAAAAAGTTCATAGATAACAGCAAATGACCTATTATTAATCAAACATAGTGTACTGTAGTTTATGTTTGAAAACCGTAAGGTAAAAGTAGCACCTGTTTTATAAACCAAATGTTTAAGGACTAAACTAACTACTGCATTTTCATAAAATAATGATATAACTTGACAGTATTTAACATAATTATATTGGGGTCTATATTATAACATCGAAGTCTAACAACTTCGAATGTTCTAATATCGAACCCAGCAGAGTGAACGCTGGAAATAGTGAAGCTGCAGAACACAGAATACTTTCCTAGGGAAAGTATTCGGTGGGCCATTTCTGCAGCTTCACTATTTCCTTGACTGTGGAGCGAAGATTACGGACCGGCTTAAGGTAAGTGTGCGAACAAAGGTGAGTGTGCGATTGGGCGTGGGTTAGGTGAGTTAGGGTTAGGGCGCGGGTCAAGTAAGTGTGCAATTGTGCGGACATGAGGGTTAGGGTGAGGTAGGTGAGTTAGGCTTAGGGAGCGGGTAAGGTGAGTGTGCGATAGTGATGGACCTTAGGGTTAGGGTTGGGTTAAGGTAAGTGGATAGCTAGTGGTGTATGTATGGTTTAGTGTAGGGTTTTGTGATGTGTGTGTGGATTATTTATTTTGGTGTGCTTGTGTTTTGTGTATGTTTGTCGGAACAGCAAATTTTTTACCCGGGAAAAAATTCACTATTCTGACTGTTCGGTTTTCTGGTGTTTCACTCTAGTGAGTTCGATATTATAACATTCGAAATTGTAAGACTTCGATGTTATAATATAGGACCATTATATTGTTGCTATATGTCCACTAAATTCATTTGGTTATGTTTTTGACTGATAGTACTCAAAATCTTTGCTTTGTGCACTAATAAAAAAGACTTATTGCATCTTTAGATACTGGCTGGGAGAGAAGTGTGTTATTCATAAGGCTGGTAGGCGAACCCAGGGACTGGCATCATTTCATTAAGGGACATTGTGTGAATTAGTATTATTTCAATGTTGCTGCATTGCTGTCTCTGTGTTGCAGCAATCTCAGAGATGCTTGTAATTGGGGAGGGGGGTGGACAAACAGGTCTGCCACTTTATTTTGGTGTGGAGATCATTGTTCATAAATGAAAGCCATTAATTATTTTATTTTACATATTCCTGGACATGTCCTTTTGGACATATTGCCTCAAAAGTATAATTTGCTCATCTGGTCTTTGATACAACAATCTCATTCGCAGCAATATATATACATGGCCTCCATTTGTTACATTAAAAATCTGGATGTTTTCTTTCACACACCTGACAGATGAAAATCGCACATGGTCAAAAAATCCTACTATCTGTTTCTTTGAGGTTGTGGTACAGTGGACAGTAGGAATTTGCCCATTCTCTCTTGTTGTGCCATCCTGGATTTGGAATATATAAGCAGCAAGGTGTAAGGGTGCAGAGGAGCTTGCCTCCTGCCAAAAAAAAAAAAAAAATAGAAATGTTTATATTTTGTTTGGTTTGTTTTCACTGACATGAGTTTTGATAATCTGAGATACATATTTTGTGCTTTGGAGAAGTGAATGTTCTATTTAACTCATAGACCTATATGCACATATATCTCAGATTCCCTGTATTTTGAAAATAGCTTCTCCAAGGAATGTGCATAATTTATTTGAATAACTGCCAGACTCATTTGTTCCTATATTTTGCAGTGAATAAGATCTATATAGATATATATTATTAATGTAACAATCTCTTGGGTTTTACAGAAAATGATCCTCAATTAATAATTTATACAGATTTCTAATTGTAGGTGTCAGAATGTTCTTCCCTATGTATAACAGCACAATCCTTTATGTAGTCTTAGAAATCATAAAAGGTTTGCTTTTTTATAATTTAGTAAGATACATAGATACATAGATCCCTCATTTTTACTAATCAATAGGCTAGTTAACTTATTTAAGTTATCAATATTCTCTGGGCCTAAGACCTGATAAATAAATGCCAGTAGTATCACTTTCCCATCACTTTGCAATTCCATTAACATAACAATAATATTAAATAAATGAGTTAAGACTGATGTCAGGCCATCTCTAAGGTCTTTAAGCTCTTTATCAAAAATATAGTCATACTCCTGACAATACACTGCATTTATTTTCTGAGACTTCACTATATACCTGATCTTCAGTAAGCAAGGGAAAGGTTAAGTCATATTCTATATTGTAGGTAATTTGTTCTAATCTAGAATATTTAGTCTGATTATTATCAATGACAAAATCAGGGATAAACTTGAATGATCTCTTTGTCACTTCATTTTGATCCTAGCTAATCATATATATCATTTTCCTTGTCAGTACCATTTGCTTTGTCCCTTAGGAAGAAACAAAAATCCTTTTGCTATCACATACACTAAGGACTGTCATGAGATTTAACAGATGATGTATGCCACATGCAACATTATGGACAGTTGCACTACCCTTGTTTCTCCTGCCTGCCTTCAGGACTTGGATCTCCTGAGGCAGGGTAGCAACTGCCTCATGTACACTGACAACCATCTACTAATAACTCACTCTAGTAAAGAATGTGAGAGATGCATCTACATGAAGAATCTTGAATCCCTGTTCTCTTGCACTCAAAACAGTAACACTCAAGAGGTTGTCAACTCACCCACCACTACTCATACACATATTATGCATCCAACACATAATTCAACATACATGACGTTCTCTCAAAAAACTTACCAAAACACCAGAGACCTCTAAAACAAAAGACTGCTACAACCAACACAGTTCCTGCAGCACTCAAGACACATAGTAACACCAGTGTCTCACCTACCAAGCCTTTAAGGCATAACACTCAAAAAACAAATGTTCTTGTCATTGGAGGCTCCATAGTGAGACACATGGATGTCCCACTTGCCAGGTTAGATAAGGAGAAAGTCACAGTCAGCTACCTGTCTGGTGTCAGGATTTGTCAGATCATACATAAACTCACGTATCTCACCAACAAGTACCATTATGAATCTGTCATAGCTCACGTTGGAGTGAATGACCTCTGACGTACCTCATTGGACTATATGAAGAGAGCCATGACTGAGCTTTCTGAGTATATGTCCCAGGCAGGTATGTCCATAGCCTTGAGCAGCATATTACCCTCATCTACAATGATGCCACAGTATAAACAAAAATAATCAATTTCAATAATTGGCTTATTTTTTGTTGTCATTCAAAGGGGATCCAGTTTCTGTCAGACTGGGATGACATGGTTGACAAACCTCACTGCTTTGCCAAAAACAGTTTGCATCTGGCACCACCAGGCTTTCAGCTGCTGTCAAAGGCTGTTACCTCCTCCATAGTGCCTTTTTAGCAAGGACTCAAAAAACAAAATTGCCGATGTGAACATTGCCAGCCATAACAAAATAAGGGTTATGCTGCTAAATGCTGTGAGCTTAAAGCACAAACTGCACACCCTGGAAGCACTTCTGTCACTGGAGGATGTAGAAGTCTGTGCAATCACAGAAACATGGTTCAAGGCCTCAGACATTACTCCAGCCTTGCAAGGCTAAAATGCCTTCCACACCTTCAGACTGCATGTGAGAACCAAAGGAGGTGGTGTTTCTGTCTATATTAGAGATAAATTCACCTTCTGACTAGTTAGACTGGACAACTCCATTGCGTTACTCCAAGTTCAGATTACTGTGGTGGGTAAGACCCCCATTCAAGTCATAGCTAGTTATAGATTCCCCACCATGGATCATGATGTGCACAAGGCCTACTTGACCAAACTGGACTCAGTCCAAATATTGCCAAACACTCTTGTCATAGGGGATTTCAATTATCCCACCATCAACCAGGAAACCAACTCTAGCCCTAACTGAATAGTGTAAAAGTTCCTTGATTTTGTTAACTCAAATGCTCTGGAACAAATTGTTCAACCATTGTACTATTGTACAATTGAACAATTGTACTAACCACAGTCAGAATTAACTACTAACCACAGTCAGAATTTGCTAGTTGTCTTTACATACTTTAACATCTTGTCTGACAACTTTGTTACTAATATTATAAATGACAAAAAACTATCTTAACTTGCAACATTTACTGTATATACTGTTGATAATCAATACCTTGTTACTGTATTGAAGCCAACAACCTGTAATGTTGTAAAAATGACGAAAGGCAACAACAGGAACCTAAATCAAGGACCAACAATAAAAAAACAAGAGAATTTATTCACAGACACGTCCACCGACTAAGCGCTTTCACCTAAAAAGGCATCCTCAGAGTCGGTTAGAACATCACAATCAACATATATATACATAATTAGAACTTATTAAACAATGACATCACATTTTAAATGCACCAATGAGCCCAAGCACTGCCTCAACCCAATTAAAGATACAAAACCTATTCTAATACAATTCTAAAAAATGTTAAAAAAATTAGAACACAAAATAAATCACAACAATTAACTGCATACTATGACTTGTACATATACACATACACTTATATGTTAAGAAAACTTACAAAAATATAAATATAAAATACATATATCTCAGCCTGGAGACTTTGAAAATGATGACTCTGTTAAACAGAATAGAATAGGTGCAGCATAATACAATACCCTCACCCTTTGAATTAAATACAACTTGCTTTCTGTTTTAACACTGGTTTGATGGATATACATTCATTAATACCCGGACACCTCATGGCATTTAATCTCACCTGCCATTGAACTTCTAAAAGGGCCACCTTGTTGCTTATATCACCCCCTTGATCCTCATATACCCTGTCAATAACAAAAAACAAGAACTTTTTGAAATTCTTGCAATAACAACTGTGTATAAACAACACATTATGTGCATCCTTACTCTTTATACTGCGTACATGCTCACTTATTCGATCTCGCAACCTACGTGTGGTCATCCCAACGTAGAATGCGTCACATGTACTGCAAGAAGCCACATAAACTAAACATTTTGTATTACAGTTACACTGACCTGGGCATGCAATTGTACGATCAAAACCTTTTACAACCAAGTGTGTACCCTCACTAATAAATCTACAAACTCTACAACTACCACACTTAGACATAATTGATTTCCTGACCCTGGGCACCCTTTCCATAATTGCTTTTAAGTTAACACCTTTACTAAACACAATCCTAGGTGCCTTCCCAATTATGTCCTTAGTGTCCTTATCTAAACAGTGATTCCATACTTCACGTACCGATGCTGCAATGACAGTGGCCTTCTCATTGTAGTTAAGAATCAAGCAGGCTTTATTCTTCCCTATATCCTTATTCATGTTATTCATCTCCATACTACTCGCCCCATTAACTTCACTTCTCAATATAGGTTCAAAAACAGTGTTCCTTTTCCTGACTACTTCCTTTTTAACCTTTAATAAAAGGTTAAGTGGATACCCCCTATCCATAAACATACCCACAAGCTTGTACATTTCCTCTCTAAAAAGAATATCATCACTGATTATCCTAGATAACCGTACCATTTGTCCCTTTGCCACCCCTCTTTTTTGATAATAGGGGTGACAACTGGAAAAATGCAAAAAGGAGTTGGAATAGCTATCTTTCCTATATAATGTACTAGCCAATCCTTCATGATCCTTAAAAATTGTCAAATCCAAGTAGTTTACCCTATCCACACAATATGTGTATGTGAATCGCAAAAAACTAGTGGAGGAATTAATGTACTCCATGAACTCAATAACACTGCTCTCATCACCATCCCATAGGATGAGTAAATCATCCAAGTATCTGTTGTACAACACTACTTTCTCCCAAAATCTGGATTGAAAAATACAGGTTCTCTCCCATGCCAATAGTACAAGGTTTGCAAAACTGGTGCGCATCTTGCACCCATGGCTACTCCCGAACACTGTTGATATACCTCACCTTCAAATTTGATAAAATTATTTTTCAAAACAGTTTCCATCAAATCACAAATGATATTAATCTTGCTTTTGTCAAAACTGGAACTAAGCAATAAGCTGTCCCGAAACATTTCCATGCCTTCACCGTGCGGAATGACCGAAAACAAATTCACAACATCTATTGTCAAAAAACAAAAGTTCCTAGTACACTTAACAAAAGCCTTCAACCTCTCCAAACAGTGCCAGGAATCCTTGATGATATGAGCTACATCACTAACAACTATTTTACACGCTTCATCCACAAACGCTGCAAGGGGTTCAGTCTTGGAACCCCTGGCAGATACAATTGGTCTAAATTGTAGCTGCTCCAGCCCTTTATGTACTTTAGGTATACCAAAAATGTTTGGAGTAACAGGGTATCTAACTGTAAGAAAATCAAATTCCGACTCTGTTATTTCACCTTGAAATAGGGCATCCAATAAATACAAATCAATTCTTCTATAGGCCACGTTCATTTCATTAACCGATACCCTTGTATAAGTATCTGTATCTGCAAGTAAACCCATCATAGATGTCGAATAATCCATTTGGTTCATCAACACCATTCCCCCCCCTTTGTCTGGTTTCATGCATCTAATACTGTTCGAAGATTCCAGCTCTTTGAGAACACTTCTCTCTGCAGGGGTCAGGTTATCAGAACTAACATCCTTTCTCCCACATATCCTCCTAACCTCGAACTCCATAAGATTTTCCAAGACTGAAACCACATAACTACTAGGTGGTATGAATGTACTCTTCCTTTTTAACTTGGAATCACAGTTGTCACAATCCATCCCCTTTTTATCATGATAATATAGTTCCAGATTTAGTCTCCTCATAAACAACTTAATATTAATCAAAACCTGTGAGACATCCAATCTGAAACTAGGTACAAAACTAGTTCCTTTAGTAAACAATTGAAAATGTACATCCCCAACTATCATATCAGTGTAATTATATATAAAAAAACCTTGTTGTTTGATAATTTTACACTCAACACATGTCACAATGGAATTGTCACTTGCACACCCATTTATGATGTCTTTTTGTCTGCACTCCAATCCATTACAACTGTTATCACTGGTACAATGAGGCAATACTATTTCATATACATTGCCTATATCATCAGAGTCATTCACTTCCCGATCATCTCCATTGACTGAACAATTGCTGTTGTTACTGTTACACATAACACCATCATGTAATATCCTGCATTCATTACAATACACACCCCCCCCATTGTTGACACACATTAAAACATCAGTGTAATTGGGCTCAACACATACATATTTAGCATCAATGTCCAATTTGACAAAAGTCCCTAAAGCCTCCTCAATTGGTGGCCCCTCGGACTGCTGTCCAAATGTCTGTCCACCCTCATCGGTCTCCGGTCTTTGTTCCTCAGTCTCTCGGACCTGCGAGGTCCCGTTGCCTGCTCCAAAAAAACTTCCTCTTCAAAACCAATGTCATGCATTGCAGTCTGAGCCATATCAGAGTTACTGGCATGGCCAGAGACAGATCTACCTTGCCCCACCCCACCCTGATGAAAAATATCACCAACCCGTTTGTATTGCAATTTATTGCCTGGGGGGTAGGCAGTATGATTTTGATAGTCAAGCTTGTCCCTGGCTAACTTTTTGTGTTTCAATGCCTTACTTTTGGCCACAAAAGCTTCCAGGTTCCTAAGAACCCTATGGAATTTTTCCTCATATTGAAAAAAAATTAAGTCTGTGGTAATGCTGTCATGCAATCTACAAATTTCTCCTCGCAGTGCTGTTAACCTGGTCACATTGTTCTTGATAACAATGTCTAACATATCCAACCCTGCCTTATCGAAAAGGGTAATCAATTCAGAGAAGGCTTCACTGCCTTCTTCAATTCCCATCGGCAGCTTCCATAACCGGAGCCCTTTAGGCACCTGTTTAAGTGCCTTGGACTGCTCAAGGAACAAATTGTCAAGCTGGAGTGCCCTGTACTTGACACAAAGCTTATCATACCTTACTATCTGCTCCTCCAAGCTGTGGAAACTCGCCGACTGCATATCAGAACGAACCAAGCCGTTAACATCCACTGAAAATACCGGAGCCTCCAGCCATGACTGCAAATCATGGCTCCGTCTTCTTCTTTGCACTTCCCCCGACAAGGCCCCTCTGGCAGGTCGACTCCGATTGGTTGAGGCAGCACCAACACCATCAGACTCCCTCCGATTAGTCCCTGGAGCTAGCACACCAGAATCCGGAACTCCACGAACAGCCGAAACACCGGGCAAACTCAAACCCGTTGTTTCCCTTGTATTGGAAACAACATTTGCAAAGGTATCCGACCTATTATAATTTTGCCCTGGTGGAATAGAGTCAGTGTCATTAATGGGAGAATGGAGGGTAAATAGTTCAACTTGCGTGTCAGTAGGACTGACACACGCCGTATCTCCATCTTTGCCATTGTCCCTCTCATAGGTTTTTAACAATTTTTGTACAGCGAAAGAAAGTTCCTTTAAAGCATTCTCCATGGTTTTCGTCAACCCACGATCCAGAAAACAGTGCTGCCACACACAAGGAATCAAACAACCAAATGCAACCCTACAAAAGGGCACAGCAAAATTGTAAAAATGACGAAAGGCAACAACAGGAACCTGAATCAAGGACCATCAATAAAAAAACAAGAGAATTTATTCACAGACACGTCCACCGACTAAGCGCTTTCACCTAAAAAGGCATCCTCAGAGTCGGTTAGAACATCACAATCAACATATATATACATAATTAGAACTTATTAAACAATGACATCACATTTTAAATGCACCAATGAGCCCAAGCACTGCCTCAACCCAATTAAAGATACAAAACCTATTCTAATACAATTCTAAAAAATGTTAAAAAAAATTAGAACACAAAATAAATCACAACAATTAACTGCATACTATGACTTGTACATATACACATACACTTATATGTTAAGAAAACTTACAAAAATATAAATATAAAATACATATATCTCAGCCTGGAGACCTTGAAAATGATGACTCTGTTAAACAGAATAGAATAGGTGCAGCATAATACAATACCCTCACCCTTTGAATTAAATACAACTTGCTTTCTGTTTTAACACTGGTTTGATGGATATACATTCATTAATACCCGGACACCTCATGGCATTTAATCTCACCTGCCATTGAACTTCTAAAAGGGCCACCTTGTTGCTTATATCACCCCCTTGATCCTCATATACCCTGTCAATAACAAAAAACAAGAACTTTTTGAAATTCTTGCAATAACAACTGTGTATAAACAACGCATTATGTGCATCCTTACTCTTTATACTGCGTACATGCTCACTTATTCGATCTCGCAACCTACGTGTGGTCATCCCAACGTAGAATGCGTCACATGTACTGCAAGAAGCCACATAAACTAAACATTTTGTATTACAGTTACACTGACCTGGGCATGCAATTGTACGATCAAAACCTTTTACAACCAAGTGTGTACCCTCACTAATAAATCTACAAACTCTACAACTACCACACTTAGACATAATTGATTTCCTGACCCTATTTCTGCAACTTTGTATCTCTATTTATCATGTACATGATGTGGTGCTTTTCTCCCCGGGCATCCACTGAAAAAGGACCTACGTCCAGTTGGAATTTCCCAGTAAACAAATGTAAATAAATAAATAAATAAAACAAACTGCAACAAGAGGAACAAACATACTAGACCTGGTCCCCACTAACATGACAAACAGATGCGCCACTGCAACTGTTGGTCCCTCATTAGTTAAATCTGACCACAAATCAGTTGCCTTCAAACTGGCACTAACACCAGAACTCACAAAGGGCAAAGTCAGACTAAAAAACTTCATCAAGGCAAACTATACCCTCCTAGGTGAAGGTAAGAAATGCATTCTAAGCCCCAGCTGGAAGTGGTAACTACACCAAAGCTTACACTATAACCATGTAGAATCATTTGTATAACTGTATAGACTTGGCTGTTCCAGAGGGAATCAAAGCGAGAGCCCAAGTAAAAAAAGCTGCCCTGGTGGACATTCAGCATCAACAAAATTTACAAGAAATGCAAAAAGTTGCTGTCTAAGAAAATGTATGTGAGGCCTCAACAATGGAAAAGCACCCTCCTCAGCCTCAACAGGCAAATAACACAACATGTCAAATCCTATAAGCGTAACTTAGCAATCACAGCCAAAGATAATCATAAGACCTTTTACAGCTACATGCTTAACCTAAACAGTAGGGCCCAAGCATGTGCCAAGCTAGTGACTAACGGTATCACACACACACTGATCATGCAGAGATAGCTCACCTGCTAACATACAGATATGGCAAAAATTTCACTCCTTTATCCTTCCAGAATTATCAAAAACCTTGCCCCCAACTCCCCCCCCAACCCTACATATCCAAAGAGTAGGTCATTAAATTCTTGTCTAAGGCAAAAAAACACAGCATCTATGGGACCAGATGGATCCCAGGCTGTCTTCTAAACAAACTAAAACATGAGTTAGCATTACCATTAAGTACCCTATTCAATCACAGCCTAACCACTGGCTTTGCTCCTGTGGAATGGAGAACAGCAACAGTTATTTTCCTATAAGTCTGACCAGTCTCATCTGTAAAGCCATGGAACATATCTTCATGGTCCTCATAAATAAAGACATATGCGACCTCCAAACCTTGGATCTGACACAATTTGGCTTTGTCAAGGGCAGATCCTGCCTCTTAAACCTGATGGATTTCTTTGAAAATGTGACCAGGGCATTGATGAGGGCAATTCTGTGCACACAGCATACCTCGACTTGACAAAGGCTTTTGATACAATCCCACACTCAGGCATTACTGATAAACGTAGCAAACTGAATGTAAACCCCTCTGTTGTAGGATGTGTTGCCAACTGGTTCTCAAACCAGTCACACACTGTCAGAGTGAATGACTCCACATGAACAAGCAGACCTGTCACCAGTGGGGTGCCACAAGGGTCAGTGCTGGACCCCCTACTGTATGCTATATACTTCTCAAAATTTCAGGCCAGAACTAAGGGGCTGTAACTGACCAAGTTTGCAGATGACTGCAAACTGGGTGCAATTACTGAATCTAAAATTATGTCAGTATACTTTAGGAGGGTCTTACGCAGACCAACGACTGGTGTCTTAGTCATGGTCTCAAACTGTATGCAAAGAAATACATCATCATTCTCTTCCGTAAAAACAATGTCCAGTCCCACTATCAAATTAACAATACTCTACATACCTACAATGTGGTAAAAGATCTGGGATCACAAGTAGACTGCGACCTTAATTTTGACCACCATGTGTCTACTGTAGTAAGGAAGGCTTTCAAAGTAGCACACTTGATTAGCAAAGGCATCGCCTCTAGAGCAAATGAGGTTATAACCCTCTATACTCATCACTAATCATGCCCATAATTGAGTATAATGTCCCTTCGGCATGTACCGTAGAAAGCACCTCCAGCAATTGGAGAGACATCAGAGGTTTCTAACTAAGAAGATCAAGGGACTTCAGCACGTGCCTTACACAAACCAACTAAAGTCCCTGTCACTATACACAGTATTGTATAGACTACTTAGGGAAGATTTATGCCTGGCTTACAGTGCAATCTCTCGACCCAAACCTAATGAATTTGCTACACATCCATAAATCAAACAGGACCAGAGCTATGCATTCCAGGGACCTAAATATGGCCTATGACTTGAATAGGACTTGCTGGAGGGACAGATTTGTTTCCCCGTGACTGCCATGTCTTTGGAATAGGTTGCCAATTAATGTGAAGCAGAGCACCTTTATGACAGTGTTCAAAAGGAACCTGGATGAGTGGATGGAGCAACGTAGATTCTTACTTGGGATAGCACCCACAACCCTCCTGGACATGGGCAGTCATTACTAAATACAATCCTGTGTATTGACTTGAGTATCTATGGCATTACATTGGGATGAAACAGCTAGGCTTGAAATGACGTCTGGGTTGATAGCCTAGTAACCTCTTGTGATCCTATGATCTAGTCCCTGATCATTTTCTGAAGTTCTTGTTCACAGTCTACTTAGAGTGCCACATTGCCTGGATACAAAAGCTTTTGTGATGTCTCCATTCCAGCCTGTTTGTTAATGCAGTCCACTACCAGAATGAACAGAAGTGGGCTGAGATCTGAACCCTGATGCACACCCACCCCTAGTGAGATCCCCTCTATGAGTCTGAACACTGTATGCTTTTGCCATTGGTCTTTGCATATAGCATGCACTAATTCTACAAATGTTTCTGGGACTTTAAATCATCACAGGATTGCCCATATCAGATATTTTGTGACCTTATCATATGCTTTCTCTATGTCTAGGAATGCCCAGTTGGACACTTTCTTCATCTTCAGGTTTTTCTCTAGTATTTGTCTCATTGTAAACATCAGGTCAGTTGTGATGCATATTTGTATGACTCAGAAATGCTCATTTTCTATCTTACTTTCTACTTCTCTGCATATTTGTTTATCCATCACCCTCTAAGAGTCAATTAAAAGACTATGTAAGTCAGAACTTGCTCAAACACAGATTCCTCTCTGCCTTAGCAATAACCAGGGTGACATCCAAAGTCATGACAAATGTCCCCATTCCCACTCTTCTTCTGTATCTGCTTCACAGGAAGTAAAGTTTCTATCTGTGATTGCTAAATTTTGGCCACTCAGCAAATCCTTTTCTTCCCCTGATATTGCATTAGACTTATTTTTCACCTGACTAACTTACACATAAGGAATTAGGAATGGGTCTTTGATCATAATCATACTGTTATATGTTCAAGAAATAGGTGTCAAGTAACACACCTCACTTTGACAGCCAAGTAAAGTGGAGACTGAGAGCTGAATCTCAACACCCATATTGTGCTTGGCAAGATCCAATAATAATTCCTTGTTCCGTTGTGTGATGAAGTAGAATGTGTTTAATCCTGCTGCAAGAAATAGTATACTTGACCACAGGTTCCTTTAGACACATATTTCAGAAAGGAATTTAAAAGAATTTATCTCTGTAGATCACATCTCTTCTACAGTGTTTTCTAAATATAACACATCTCAAAATAATACATGAGAAAGAACAGTATTGTAAAGACTTCTTAGTGGTTCACAGTTAGGTAGATCCTACAACAGTAAATTGAGGATATATTACTAAGAACTTACCTTATACTATATCAGTCTTTGAGGACCTACAGAATGTTTAGAACCCCTGTTGGTGTTGGTGTATCATCTGTCACTAGCAATGAATAAGTCATGATATGTGATGGTACATACCCTGACTGTAGCTATTCTTGCAAATGAATGGAACATTCCTCTATACTCTCAGTGTTTATGCTTTCAACATCACTAGTAACTTCCTGAGACCCTTGCTCAACACCTGTCGTATGGTATGCAACTTTCTGTGGTTGATTGGGAAGGAGGTCTGCATTATATGTTTTCAGATCCTCACATTTCATTCCCAGAAAAATTATCCATATAAAGAAGATGTGATTGTACTGTCTGTGCTTTGTTCCAGATGTACTATTTGTGAGAAAACAGGACTGAAGTAAGCCATCTTTTGACTGCATGCTGTGAATCACTATACAGTGCAAGTACCCATGCACTATACTTGCCATAAACTGTAGTAGATCCCTATAACAAAATATGAGCCTGTGCATTGAAATCTGTTAGCTTCTTTTCTTTGTAGCAATCCCGGGTGAGCAACAAAAGTGGTCATGTAATATGCAGGTGAACTGTCTGTCACCAAGAACTTTTTCCATAAGCTTGCACAGGCGCACATACACAAAGAAATACCAATGTTCAGACACTCAGACTGACTGATTATTGTAATACACTGATTTTCTTTCCATAGAACAAATCAAGGGTCCATCTATGCAGGCTTTTTGTATTCAGCCAAGTATTTTTTTTCTAAATGTTCTTAAGAAGTATCATCACTTAGAGACAACATAAGCAACAATGCCCCCCCCCCCCAAACGCGGGCATTACAGAAAAAAGCAGAAGACTTCATAAGGATGTTGCGAGGTCCAATCCCATAGGAGGAATGACTTCCTATCCCCGGAATTTCCATTGCTTAACTATTATGTCTACTCTGGGGGCATTATTGTGCATAGAGAATTGTCTTTCATTTGTTTACTTGTTTGGTTGTTATTCATTGTTGTGTATAACATTTGTGCATATGCATGTGTGTGTGTGTGTGTGTGTGTGTGTGTGTGTGTGTGCTTTATTAAATATATAGCAGTTAAAACTGAGAGATCAGGCACTGGGAATAAGGAAAAATAAAGGTCTATATATTTATATTAAAATAATAGCAATTGTGAAATATTATTAGCTACATTGATAATAACTTTATAACATATTCATATTGATTTGCTGCATTTTTAGTAATTTGTTAGCCAGGAAAACTCACTAGGCATGGGCCTCTTATCAGAATAACTTGGGAACACTTTTAAGTTGACTGCCTTGTTTAGAATTACACAGTAAGCAAATGGAGGCTGAGGGAATCAAACTTTGCAATACAGGATGAAGCTAGTTAGCAGCTCATAGCTTAATCCTGTACACAAAACTGCCAGATTTGATGATTCCTTTTTCTATTTTTGATTATGTCTAGGAAAAGAGAATATTGCTTAAAGTATTTTTTCCTGCTACCTGCTATCAACCTATGCTTACAAAAGTTCTTCCTTCACCCTGGGGAGAAGAACCAATCATGTAAGCTCTGGTACATGAAGCCAATAGGATTTTCTCTTGAATGGTCATAACTATGCCTCTGATTGCTGATGTGAGCATCTGTATCCCAGAAGATCAATCCTAGTCTCTGCTGTTGGCATGTATTCTATACATATGCCTCTCTAAAATTTACAATCACTGGCTTGGCATCAGAAATACCACATCTCCCAGGCCTACGAGTGTTATGAATGTTCAAGCCTTTGCTTGCAATGTAGCAAATGGCTGACTGTGACCACCACATCCCTTCCTCCCAGGATGGGAAAGTGAGCATAAATGGCTCACAATCATCTTCAACAGCCCAGCTTTTCCAGTGTCTGAACTGCTAATCAGTTGTGCTTCATCAAAGAGCTGGATAACACTGTTTTAAATATTTTCATTACAGTTTTACTAATTTATTTATACACTTATTTACCCACATTGCCATGAACTACATAATTCTTATACTATATGCAATCAAATGATTTAAACTAGTAATACCAATAAATAAATGAACAAATCAATACATACATACAGAAATGAATAACAGAAACAAAGCTGCTTTACATGTGCAAAAAAAGGTGTTTATTTTTCTCACTTTTACATTTACAGGTCTATAGGCAGTTGCTCTCTAACCTGGCAGCAAGCAGCAGTGGCGGCTGGTGAATTCAAATCAAGGGGGGCTGCAGGAGACAGCTGAATGGGTGGGGCCAATGGGAAGGTGTGTGGCCAACTAGAAATGGGTGGAGATATGCTCAAAACCACAACTGAAACTTTAAATATGCTATCCTGGGTGCCAAACCATCATTACGAGAGTCCAATCAAGACAAAATGAAGCGTTGAAGGAAATAAATACTTCAATGCATTGGCTACATAACAGCTTACTTAATATTTAGACGTAAACAAAAAGGATGCAAGGTATGAAAAAATAAATTACTTTTTAAATACATTACTGGAATGCCAGTCAAAATCAAGTATAAAAAAACAAGCAATACTCAACTCAAACCACTTCTCCTCGCACTGCAGTTCTAATTATAATTTATATTCAGCTTTATAAAAGTACCAAGTAACATGCTGAAAGTAGCAATCTTTGTGATATCCCCACTTTTTAAAATGTTTCTTATCCAAAAAAGACCTGCTGCCTGACAACAGTTATCTACTTGTTTCATGGGGAAAACATGATCAAAGTAAAAAATGAACAGCAAACAAGAAACAAGCTCAAGATAAACTTTTTAAAGGATTACTGCACAGGTTATGGACCACACATGATAGATTGGCATTCTGTTTAGTTTACAAGTAAAGCCTGCAAAGATGACTCCAAGTCTCCAACAAATGTAATATGCTTCTGAAAATACTGTAATCCTGTCCTTTATTGCAAATACGGTCATATGCATTTCAATACCTAAGGCTTATATGTTATCTAGTTAGGTAACTATTCTCTGCATGGCAACAACAAAAAGGCTTTCAATGTTAGTAATTCTTTAACAGTATGCTTATTCAAGCCTACTTGCATCTTACAATCTCAGGCAAGCTTACCTGATGGTCATTAAAACATTGCTACTTAAACACAGAGCAACAGGGCACTGCAACAGCATGCATTTTCTGAATAATAAGCATAAATCAACAGTATAAAAATATGACAGAAAACCAGAACATTCTGCAAAATCAAGGACAGATGAAAAGTCACTGTAGTACTTGTGTCTACCTTGGATGGGGGAATAATCTGCACACTTACACTGCATAACTGCTCCTTGCCTTGCTTGAATACACCCAGAGTCACTACATGCGGGAGTGGGGTGCAACAAGTATGTCACAATTTGAAATGTCTCTGGCTGAAGGTGATGGCGCTGACACATTTGTCATACTTCTCAACCTCAGAGCAAGAAATCTAGACAAAGCCATACATAGAAGTGGGACAAAGTCCCAAAAATAAGGACATTTTTTTAAATATTGCTTTTATAAACTTAGAAAGAAAATAGAATAGTAGTAGGTCTTGCATTAGTATGAATGTTCTGCAGGGTATGAAATCTAAAACTCAAATGTCTGTCATTATTTTCTAACTTCAATCTTTATTGATTTGCCACTAATTTGCCAGAAAACCACAATTTTATGAAAAACGGACCAAAAATGTGATGCAAAAACATAAAATTGCCACACAATACAGCTGGGAAACTGTCAAAGAAGGGACACTTTTTAAAATATTAGTACTGCTAACTTGTGCAGCTGACAAAATAAGAAAATTTACATGCATTCCTGAAATAAAAGTAATCTATAACTCTGATCATTACAGTTATTTATAATTGTAAACCCTCCATGTTTTCTTCCAAAATTGCCATTTTGTGGAGGGATTATTAGGGGGAAAGCAACATTTTGAGCCAAAATTGGGGACAGTTGAGAGGTTTGTATATTCCTAATTCTATAAAGCAATTTATTTGCACATACCTCTCAACCTCTTAATGCAGGAAATCTGGAGAAGGCCAAATATATTGTGGGAACATGCAAACAGTGCTAAAAATTGCTCTTGTATAAACTTAGACAGTTGACAGAATAATAGGTCTTGCTTTAGCATGCATTTTTCTGAAGGTTATGAAGTCTGAAACTCAATGTCTTTCATTATTTAGTGACTTCATTCCTAAATGATTTGCTAGAAAACCACAAATTTTATGAGGAACAAACCAAAAATAAGAAGCAAAAATCTATTCATTCTGCAAAAATCTGGACAATATAGTTCAGCCGGGGCTATCTTTGAGTTTTCCACCCTCCCCCCCTCAGAAAATCGTGGTTGAATGGAGGCTCCCCCCTGCAGCCATTCCAATGTCCCATTACTTGGCTATTTCACCCCATTTATCATAAACACTTTAATGTGCATACTGCTTTACTTCTGCGATGATTTGGATTTCATTTGAAAGTTTTATTTTGCATTTTACAGCACAAACACTAATAAACATCTGCTAAACAAAGCAATGCATTCTCACAATGAAAATTGACTTAGCATTAAAACTTCTCTGCCCTTGAAACTTACATTCATTGAAACAGCACTGAAATCCACTTTCAAAGAAAATACATATTGCCAGTGACAGATAAACTTTGGGCTGTTTCTAAATCATAGGCCCCTTGCCCATGAAACACACGTGTTCTTTCTTGATTGTATTAAATTATATTCCTTGTATAATACAGTACAGTTGTTAGACAGCATTTTAAATTTATTGTTTTAAACATTTTTTCAGTAAACAAAAAAAAAAAAAAAAATGCATGCACCAATAATGACAAAACTGCCCATTTCAGAACATTTCCATCATAAAAGTCTACTCAAACTTCTACAATCCACCAGTTGTAGTAAATACGCATAATCTCAAAAGAAGTAAAAGTAATCTAAATAATTCCACATTAAAGAGATCTGTAACTAATGAAGAGGTTGCTGCTAGCAAACAACTTTATATTTCATTGTTTCATTTACAAATAAAATACCTGTTACACTTGAGGAATAAATTGCCTATGTTACATTAAAAAAATAAGCTAGTAATATTGCAATAGGGATTGGATGGCAAACTGATAACAGGTTCATAGTTACTAGGTATCTTCACCAAGAAGGACTGCAACATCTACCCTCTTTACAACACAGTACAGTATCAGCAAGGCATCTACATTCTGTGGGAGTAGAACGTACAGCCTTCTGCATCAACAGCAAGTACACTACCTGTTGTGCTATTAACAATGCAAGCTGACTTAGCATAAGCAGCACTAAACTTCTCTTCCTCTGCAGCTCTCAGCTCCTTGTAAAATCTACTCGAAACTCAGCTGTCTCTCTTAACTTTGCAGCACAAGAAATCTGGAGAATGCCAAAATTTATTGGTGGGGGGACAAAAGCCCAAAACCCAGGGATACATTTTAAACATTGACTGTATAATCTTGGAAAGTTGCTAGAATAAAATGTGTTATCACCATAAATTTCACTGCCAACTCTTGAACCTAGGACCCTGTGCAAAACAGTCAGAGCAACATACCACTATGCCAAATCAGCTGTTTTGTGAAAGATAGGAAGACAGAAACTTAAATGGCTACCATTTAGTGAATTCAGTTCTCACCATAGCTGTCAACCTCTTAGCACAAAACACCTGGACAAAGCCAGTAATGGTGGAATACAGCCCCCAAACATATTCAGTGAATTCAGTTCTCAACATAACTCTCAACCTTAGCACAAAAAACCTGGATGAAGCCAATAATGGGGAAATACAGTCCCAAAAATAGGGACAAATTTCAAATAGTCATGTTATAAACTTAGAAAATTGTTAGAATAATAGGTTTTGTGTTACCATGTACTTTCTGAAGAATATGAAGTCTGAAATTCAAATGCCTGTCAATTTTATTTATTTAACATGTGTTAACCAGGAAAGTCTGACTTGGAACAAAGGCCTATTTTCAGCAGAGGCCCAGGTTGAAACACTCCAGACACATGTCTTTGTAACATGGGAGGATACCAGTGCACCCAGAAGAAACCCACACAAACACAGGGAAAACATACAGATTCCACACATAAGGTATTCCAGCCAAGAATCAAACCAGAGAACCTCTAGGTGTGAGGCAACAATGCTAACACTGCACCACTGCACCATAAACTATTTAATGAATTAAAAATCCAGAAACCACAGATTTTTATGAGGAACAGAACAGAACAGAACAAAAATATGAGGCAAAAAGCTGCAACATTTTTACAAATGGTGGTGGGTAGGGAATTCAGGCTCTTGCTACCTGCACCCAAGGCACAGGGTTCAAGCCTGAAGTATTCTCTAACCACCACCAGGTATCCTGAGTTTTTATCTCTAGCCACCAGTATAAATCAATGGGGGCATTTTACATATGTACACGCATACACACACACACACACACACACACACACACACACACACACACACACACACACACACACACACACACACACACACAGCGCTATGTTCAATAGTACTTGTTTCCCATCCATCTGCACTTCTAAAACAATATCCCAACAGTTCTTGGCACCGGAATGCATTCACACACAGTTCCAGTTTCTTGGGTCTCCTTCCTTCCTGTTTCTCGGTGCTCATTCCGAGACTGCAGACCTTGCCGTCCAATCCCCTTCCAGTCTATGTGGTTGTAACCATATAGACTTCTGAGACATCTGCAGACTGGTGCCCTCTTCCTGAATCTGGACTGGTTAAACAGTAGTCCGGATTCAGGTTTATAAGCACGCATGCATGCAGTTTGGGATTTTGTCATTTTTAGTTTACAGCTGGGGGGGCTGCAGTCCTGCAGTCCAATATCACGAGCCACCACTGGCAAGCAGCAATTAGATATCTCATGAAGTTCCTTGAATAACATTAGCACAGTGCTTTGCAAGCATGAATATAATTTTTCCTGGCAGCAGGGCCCGTGTTAGCATTTTGGAGGCCCCCAGCAAATCTTAATTCGGGGGCCCCCTAGGCACTTCCTGTCCAAGTATCACCCTGTCACTGCCACACCTTCTAAGCAACCTTTTAGTTCATACTGCAAACTTTTAGGTGTAGTATGCAGAGACTGACCTGTAGCAACAATACTATTACATTACAACAGGCCTGTGTACCACACTATGTTGGCCCATCTCACAAAGGGAGATTTACAGTTGCTGGCATTTACTTGCAACAGTGATACATTACAAAAACTCTATGTGCAGGTCTAGACTTAGGTGAAATAGAGCCCTAGGGCTACTGTTTCATCCCCACCCCCCCAACACACACACAGACACCCTCTAGTCCTCCCCTATGTTTCCTGCCATCTTGGGGTCCTCACACCATGCACATTACTTTTTTTTCTTCCTTTTCTCACATTTTGCTTTACTCTTCAGCTTTTGCAATAAGCAGTAACTTTCTATATGGTCTGAAATGCAATTTAAAGTTGTTTTTTTTTCCTTTTTACACAGTCTTTTCACCAATGATGGCTTGAACAGAAATTATGTTTGAGGAAAGTGAAAAAAAAAAATGATTACAGTAATGTATTATCCTTTGTTAGTCTTACAGAGTATAGTGCCCTACACAAGCTATAATAATCTTTGTACACCTCTGATGTCTGCAAGAAAAGTAAAAGAAACAATGACTATATTGTCTTCAACCCAAAATCAAGCTAAAATGACTTTCTGTACACACCTGTAAAGTTTGATTGTGATGAAAATTAAAGAAGCAATAACCACACAATCCCCCCCATATAACCTACAGCAACTTTCTCTAAACACACACATCTGAACAGGGCTGGTTTTAGAATAGGAGAGAAGTGGTAATTATCAGCTTTATCTTAACAGGATCATATACTGCTGCGGTGGTGCAGCGGTAGCATTGTTACCTCACAGCAAGAGGTTCTCCAGTTCGATTCTCGGCTGGAGTGTGGGGAGTGCCTTCTGTGTGGAGTCTGCATGTCCTCCCCGTGGTTGGGTGGTGTTCGAAAGACATGTGTAAGGGCGTGCCTTCATTGAAGTTTGGACGTCGAGCTGGCACCTCGGAGTTCATGAAAATCTACTGCCAATCATTAGCAGACTGGAGTTCCGCAGTGGCAACCCCTAACCAGGAAAAGCCGAAAGACAAACAACAACAACATCTTAACAGGATCATATCATAGCCCTGTTCAGGTTAAAGAGTATAATCAGGAAATTTAATAAATTTTTTCTCCAACCAGCAACAGCTTTTGTGGGTCCCCCCCACACAGTCAAGGATGATTAAGGGAGCTCCTTGAATCCATTTATAGAGTCTGGGGAGTGGGTCCATCGAACTTTTAGAAGCTCTAAGTGTCTAAATATTCTGTGATATGTTTTATGCCATACCTTTGAAAATGAAATATAATGCTCTGCATATTCTTGATGTTTTGCTATTGTGGATCTTTTCTCCCTGGGCCTCTGCTGAAAATGGGGTTTTGACCCAGTCGGACTTTCCCAGTTAACAAAAGTCAAATAAATAAAATGACTTGTTATCTGCATTTTTTACTGATACCCAATAGAATAATGTACATGTCCTGGCATTACTTGGTGTGTACACAGATAAAAATCATTGATATTTTTAGACATGCAGAAACCATAACAACACCAGTTTCATACCTATTTTATCAACAGCAATACATTGTGCAACACTGGTACTGCCAAGGCAGATCAGTGACTGTTGTTTAGCATTACCAAACAGAAGCAGGGTTAAGTCATTTTTATTTACTTCATTGAGGAGTAATACATACATGTTATTGTCCCTGATTTCACACATTCTGCTCATAATTTTGCTCTGTCTATCATAAAAAGTTTGATTCACTGATAAATCATTCAGTATTACATACAATCAATAAATCCAGTCAGAGTTTTAGAATTCTTATGGCCCAAAAAATGCATGTTGATGCAAAAGGTGTTATTTTAGTAACTTTTTAAGTGAATTATAATAATATTTAAGACATTTTTCTAATTTTGAGCCTTTATTCTGCTATTATTTATGAGACTGGCTGAATTCTTCAGCAAAGAAGTTGAGAGTTATAGTATCTGGTGTTCTGCCAGTATTTAAAAAACTTCCAGAAAGAGAAAATCATCCCTGAAAATTGGAAGCATCAGCTCTTCTTAAAATCCAAGGTTTGCCCTGAGATCAGTCACTCTGAGCTGTTGATCTCTCTAGTACTTGCCTTGCTCATGTTCATCATTAGCTTTACCCTATTAGGGTGATATTACAGCCCTGTTCAGGTTAAAGAGCAAAGTAAGGAAATTAATACATTTTTTTTCCTCTTCATTTTTCCCCGACCAACAACAGCTTTTGTGGGCCCCCCAGAGCCAAGGATGATTAAGGGGCCCCTGCAGCCACAGGTATTGTGGGTCCCTAAAGATGACTATGTTGTTAATTTTAGTGGAAAGAATGTCCACCAGTAGGGATTAAGTTAGGACACTATGTTAGTAGTGAAATATTTAATGGAAGTGTGAAGCCTGTTACTTGATAAAACACTGTTAATATAACCAGAGATATATTGAATTTTATAGGACATATAAGAGTTATTATCCAGCTGGTTTATTAAGTATACATGATTGTTGTATTAGCTTTTGTTGGTTTGACAGTCATGTTACAAAATATCAAGATAAAGTAACTTGCTGTGGTTGGGGGCCCCCAGCACCCCAGGTTCACTGGTATCTAAAGCCGGCTATGCCTGGCAGCACATGTGTAGAAATGTTCAAGGGAGGAATCAGTTAGAGAAAAGATTTGAAAGACACAAGATATGTAAACAGTGATGTTACCCTCAACATTTTCTTAATTTGTTAGCTAATAATACACTTGCTGCCTTTATTACACTTAATTGGGTTTCTATGGTAATATTTACCTGTTTTATTAATATTTTAATAAGCATTTGCATTTATGCAGTATTTTACTTTTGTGTTCTGCATATTTAAATGTATATCTCAGAGGGGCCTTCTGTTTTCTGTTGATTATGGGAACTACTGACATTTTCTGCATGAGCATTTTATTACTTCCTGTCTCTTCCTGGGTTGGTTCATTTCCTGCTTTGACTTTTATCATGAGGTTAGCTTGTACCTTTTTGGGTGGCCTTTTACTATTTCTGTTCATATAATGTACTTACATTTGGGTTTATTGCTGTACATTATACATAAATGGTATAAAAATCATGATTTTTGTTTTGTTATTTTTTAATACAGATTTAGAGGGTATTCGTAGAAGAGCAGTGCTGCGTGAAGTTCTACTTAATACAAGCAGTTTTTTTTTTCTTTTAACTTTCTTAGTTTCATGGCATGGTGCTTATAGTTTCATAGTTTCATAGTTTAGTACTAGGCTATCTGCCCTGGGGCATTTGTAAGCCTAGCCATAGTGATGTGGCTTTCACCACCCCATGAAATGGTACAAAAATGCACAGAATAGATTTAGAATACTGTGCCTCTGTCTAGTAGTGACACAGTGAAGGTCCCCTTATATAATAGAATTAGTTTACTGTGCCCCTGTCTAGTAGTGACACAGATGTGACCCCTGGGGTAAACTTACGATCTCCCATCCACTCATCAAGATTTCTCTTGAAGAGAGTCAGTGAGGGGCTCTGTCTAACATGAACTGGGATCTTGTTCCAGAGCATGGGAAGCCTCTGGGTTATGAATCTATCCCTCCAGCATGTCCTATTCATACTTGTACCAAGGTTTAAGTCTTTAGCTCTCGTGGTTCTGATGGATTTGGATTTTTTGAGGTGGAGCATGTTCATCAGTTCCTGATTGGACATAGCCTTGTACGTCAGGCAGAGATCACCTCTGAGCAGGCGGTATGCTACTGAATAGAGCTGGAGTTTCTTTAGTCTGGCAGAATAAGACATATGTTGGAGACCCTTGATCCTCTTGGTGAGGTACTTTTGTGGTCTCTCTAGCTGTTGCAAATGCCGGGTGAGGTACATACCAAATGGGGCATTATACTCAATCATGGGTCTGATGAGGGAGGAGTATAGGGTACAATGACATCCTTGGATCTGGATGTGAATCCCTTCATGATAAGGTGGGCAAGGTAGAATGTTTTTCTAACCACTTTGGCAACGTGGGTGTCAAATGAGAGGTCGCTGTTGACTTGGGTCCCTAGGTCTCTGATTACTTTTTCCGTACTCAGTGGGTTGCTGTCTATGTGATAATTTGTGGGTACTTTGTTTTTCCCAAAGGGGATGACTATACATTTTTTGGCATTTAGTTTAAGGCCATGACTCCGGCACCAGTTGTCCGTTTCTGTGAGGCCTTTTTGTAGGATGTATGTGTCCGCTGGTGTATCGACTATGGCGCCTAATTTGCAGTCATCTGCAAACTTTGTCAGCCACAACCCTCCCATGTTTGCTTTAACATCTGAGAAATAAATGCCGAACAAGAGGGGTCCTAGGACAGATCCCTGTGGGACACCACTTGTGACTGGCTTTGAGTCTGACATTGCTCCAGCGATTTTAACTTTATGGGTTCTGTCCTTTAGCCAGTTTGCAACCCATCTAGTGACATAAGGGTTTACGTTTAAGCTACTGAGCTTATCCATGATGCCTGAGTGGGGTATTGTGTCGAAGACCTTAACCAAGTCCAGGTAGGCTGCATGGACTGCTTTGCCCTCATTAATGGCTCTAGTGACTGTTTTGAAAAAGTCAACCAGGTTCAAAAGGCAGGATCTGCCCTTCACAAAGCCGAACTGGGTGGGGTCAATTGTCTGTAGGTCCCCAATGTCTCTGTTTATGAGTTCCATGATGATTCTTTACATAGCTTTGCAGACCAGGCTGGTTAAGCTTATGGGGCGGTAGTTCCCAGGGTCTGTAGAGGTACCCCCTTTGTGGAGTGGGACCACTGTTGCTGTACGCCAGTGTTCAGGTACATATCCTGTAGTAAGGCTAAGGTTAAATAGCATTTTTATGTGTGGGTTTAGCTCCTCTTGGAGTTCACATAGCACGCAACCCGGGATACCGTCAGGTCCCATTGATGCTGTGTTTTTAGCTTTGTTGAGGGCGGCTCTCACTTGAACATCTGAGATGACAGGGAGATTACATTCAGCTGGGATAAGTATTTCTTCTTTTGGGGTGAGGAGGGAGAAATTTGCACTGAACCTGTCAGCCAGAATGTTGGCAATATCTGTGGGTTCAGTGTATTTTTTGTTGTTGTGAACTAACTCTGAGCATATCTGAGGGTTTCCCCAGGTTTCTAACATAGCTGAAGAAGGCTTTGTGGTTATCTTTAGTGTCCTTAGCGATTTTTCTCTCAAAGTTGGCCTTGGATGTTTTTATAAGAGAACATAGTTTTCTGCTAGTGTTGATCAGAGATGTCTTCCCTTTATGGGATTTTGCTCTGTCATGCAGTAGCTTCCTTCTTTTGTTATACAGTTTGTTAATGGCTGAGGTCCACCAGACAGGACGCTTGCCTTTGGTGGAGAGGGACTTGGATTTATTTGGGATTGCATGATCCATGCATTCTTGGAGATGTCCATAGAAAGCATTTGTGAAGGATTCGGCATTGTGGGATGTGGTATCCACTGGCCCAGTGGGCTTAAAGGATACCATCTCAGTCTTAACAAGAGTGAAGTCTGCTTTTGAGAAGTTTTTCACTGTGGTCTTTTGTGCTGGGGGTGGAGGTGGGATATGTATATCCAGGGTGATTAGTTTGTGGTCAGATCTCACTAGTGAGGGGTAAAACTCCGGTGTGGAGCATTTTGTCCCCATGTTTGTGGTGATCAGGTCTAGTATATTATCTCCCCTTATGGGAGAGGTGACTAGTTGTTCCAGTGCATTTGAATTTATGAATTCCAGGAACCTTTGGGCTAGAGTGTTAGGGCTAGAATAATGTACACAATCTATGTTTGGGTAGTTGAAGTCTCCCAGTATGATGGTATTTTGTGATACATTCATATCCTCCAATGTCTTCAGGAAGGTTGAGTGGGGTTCCTGAGATTGGGAGGGTGGTCTGTAACATGCTACCAGTTGTATAGCAGTTTTGCCTATGGTTAGTTGCACCTGTATGGCCTCCGATGCTTCATGTGTTGCTACTAACCTGGAGGTGTGGGTGTCCTTGATGAATATGGACACTCCCCCTCCCTTTGTGGTTCGGCCCGGGTTTTGGGGCTGAAAAGCATGATACGAGGTATAGCCTGGTAGTGCTGGGGTGCTCTCAGGAGCCTTGAACCAGGTTTCAGTTACTGCACAGACGTCAATGTTCTCCATACTGAGGAGTGCATCAAGTGCCTGCATCTTGAGATTTAGACTTCTGGCGTTGAGCAGCATTACCCTTAGTTTTTTTCCATTTTTGTTTTCTAAGGATTTGGGTTTGTCTTTTGAGCCTTGCCTAAAAAAGGCACTATGGGGGTGGCAAGAGCCTTAGCCAATATCCGGAAGCCCAGTGGTGACAGGTGCAAGCTGTCCCTTGCGAAGCAGCGTGGCTTGTCCAACATGTCATCCCAGGCAGACAGACATTGGATCCCCTTAGAATGACACCAGTACTTGAGCCAATTATTAAAGCTGATCATCTTGTCTTTGTATTGTGGCATCATTCTTGGTGAGGGCAAGATGCTGCTCAGGGTCAGGGTCATACCAGCCTGGGCTACATAATCAGAGAGCTCCTCTATGTCTCTTTTCATGTAGTCCAGGGAGGTACGTCTCAGGTCATTCACGCCAGCATGGACAATGAAGGAGTCATATTTGTACTTGCTTTGGAGTGACCTGAGTGCGTGTATTATGTGGCGGATCCTAGCTCCCAATAGGCAGCTCAGAGTCACCCTCTCCTTGTTCAGCCTGGTAAGCGGGACATCAGTGTGTCTGACTATAGAGTCACCTATTACCAGTGTATCAGGCATGGTATTTGGCCTTAAGGGCTGTGATTGATTGACATACTGATTTATTGAAGTATGTGTTGCATGTGTTTTGTTTTGAGGTGGTGGATTTTTGGATGTTTGCTTTGGGAGCCTCTGTTGTTTTGGTAAGTTTTTTTTAGAGCCTCCGAGTATGTCTTTGTGTTTTTATGTGCTTGGTTTGCAGTTGTGGTAGGTCTATGTGGGACTGGGTTTGTTGTGTGTGTGGTTACCATCTCCTCCTGTCTGGTGATGCCAGCCCTGGGTTGAGGGAGTTCAGCCTCCAGTTTGGCTATATAGTTGCATCTCTCACATGTATTTGTGTTGGTTGGGAGGAGGAGAGGGTTGTCTGTGTACATGAGACAATTGTAGCATTGTCTCAAGATTCCCAGATTAACCAGCTGAACTGGAGAGGACGCCAGTAATCTACCACTCGACATGCTAGAACAGTATAAGGGAGTGATATGTATGTATCTAAAATAAACATTAGCTATTTATTACAAAACATACAGGATTATGATCGGGTCACAGATTGTAACTGAGTTATTAAGTGTTTGAGACATGGATGCCGAGAAATTCACCTTGAGAGCAAAGCTCAAGAAGTGAATCTTGGCACCCATGTCGAGAATATATAATATGTAGTTATTTTGGAGATCCAATCATAATCCTTTGTAGTTCATGGGGATTTATCTTCTCCATGTACTACAGATAGTCAAAAGTAAAGCTGAAAAACAATGCGTGATGTGTTGGGCTGGCATTGAGAGCTAGTAAAGCAGTGGGGAAGTGATTAATGTCCTTATGTATTCCCTGTCTAAGGGGAAAGAGTTTTACCCAAAGCAGTTTGTGTACTTTAGCAGACAGCAGGCAGAAATGGTAGTTGAAACAAAACTGTTTAATGTCCTGCTACTGCTATTTACTGGTCAGCGCTGTCTGTTTTTTTGAGCAGACCCAACCTTAACAGCACATAGGGGTGCATAACACATGCATAATCACATTGCTCTATTTGCTCTATTTATTTTAGATGCATATCTAAGCACATTAGCCTCTGCACTTTATCCCACGTTTAGGGATGGGAGGGGGTTGGTAAGATTGTCACCTCATAGACAGTAGTTACAGGATTTTATTTTGACCCTGGGTTATTGGCTAAGTTTATAATGGTCCTTCAGGGCAAATCTAGTTTTCACCTATGAACCTAAATAATTTGCATTTGTGTTTGTGCTGTTTGCTGTTGTTTATTGAGTGCATGTTTTCCTTCTTTCTTTATTTAATTCACATAAATCCTGATAAGAAACAATATCTCTCCCTGAAAGATTAATCACTCCAAGATATCACTGAATTATGTGAAATAACCTTATTATTACTTTAATCCTCCAAAAGGCTAGAAATAATCCAACTTTCTAGATTGAGATTAAATGACCAGAATGATAAAAAGCACACTCAATCTAATAAAATAAACACTTTAATACACTAACAACAAACATAGCCACTTCAACTGGTAAGTGCTTTTGTTCCCTCCATGGAACTTCCTCAGTGGCTTTCTTTGCTGTTTTATTAGTGTATTAAAGTGTTTATTTTATTAGATCGAGTGTGGTTTTTTATTATTACTTGAACGAAACATAATGGATGGCTAAAGTGAGAAAAAAGAACTAGAGCCAAAAACACACCTCATCTCAAGGCTCCAGTAAAGGCTATCCCTCCAAAACAGTGTAAACACAGATCACTGCAGTCCCGTTGATTTAGAAAAAAGTTTAATACATATCCAAACACAGACACAAAAAACGATTAAGCGCTTTCATTTCCCTCTGGAAACTTCAGCAGAATCTCATACTAGCATTTTCCCAACACTTAAATAATGGGAAAATCTCCTCCATTGGATAGTCAATTAGTGTCTTAAAGCAATAGGCAAACATATATATATATATATATATATATATATATATATATATATATATATATATATATATATAAACACACAATAGAAACTCATTGAATACATTTCTAAAAAAACAAAATATGTTAATTGCATAAATATAAATATAGTTATAAAATCATTGTCTTGTGTATAAAAATAAACATTCAGCAAATGCATCATAAAAATACTTCATAAGTACATCATAAAGATAAATAAAAACATCAAAAAATACTTCAATATACTTCATGTACCCACAAAACATAAAATTTCAGTACAGTTTTTCAGCCTCCAATTTAAGGGCAGATGTTAATGAAATATGGTCATTTAACCCAGGGAAATTGCAGGCATCCAACCACAACTGCCAATTGAGTTCCTTGAATTCAAGTCTACTCTCTCAGTCTCCACTCCTTTCATTCTTCTGTACATTCTCAATAACCCAAAATGTATATTCAGCATTGGGACATTTCTTAATATGTCTCGCTAAGGCATTGGTCTCCTTCCCCTTACCTACTTCATACATGTGTTCGTAAACCCACTGTCTAAGATTGCTTTCTGTCTTGCCAATATAAATGCCCAACATGCCATGCAGTAGCCAATATAAATCACCACTTTTGTATAGCAGGTGAAATGTCCTTTAGCTCTCATGGTGTGTCCCCCAACTGTGAGGGTGTCACCCTTGGCCATAAATGTACATTGGGGGCACCTACCACATTTATAAGTTCCCATCCTGCATGTATTTTTAAAAAAAATCTTTATTCCCTTCCAGTATTTGTTTCAGATTTTGATTTCTCCTATAGCTAAACTGCAGTGTCTGACTGAAAACTTCCAGTCAGTTGGGCATTTTTCCAAACATGTCCCATATCCCCTTGATGGTTCTCTTTAACCAATGGGTGTTTTGATCATAGGTAACTACAAACTATGGTGTTTTAATGTCAGTAGTCAAGGAGTGGTGGCTGTCTTTGGTTCTTGTTGGGATGTTAGGGTCATCACCTCTAAATAGGGGTTTATATCTATTTATATTTATTCTTTCAAAACCAATTATTTCAAAGGGGCTAATAAGGTATCCGGATAGCCCCTCTCCAAGAATAAAGTACACACAAATTCCAGTTCCCCAGCCAGGTCCTCCCTTTCTGAGGTCATTCTGGCCACCCTAAACATCTGTCCTTTGACAATATTCTTCTTTTGGAACTGTGGATGAAAACTATCATAATGGAGATATGTGTTGGAAAAACATTCCTTCCTTTAAATCTTAGATATAAATTTCCATTGTGTCATGTCCTTTTTTATAGTGACATCCAAATAATGTACTACATTGGCCTCTACTGTATAGGTAAATTCTAGAAAGTTGGTAGTTCCATTCAAAAACTCCATGAATGAAGTAATCAATTAAGGGGAACCTTTCCAAACAATAAAAATATCATCCAAAAAACGATAATATTTCTGAATATTTCCCCTGTATTGAGAGTTGAATACAAAATTTTCTTCCCAAAATAACATAACTATATTCGTGAAAATGGGGGCACAAGATGACCCCATAGCAACACCATCTAATTGGTAATAATATTCATCTTGAAAATATAAAAAATTATTTTTAAGGACAAGTTCCATATTTTCTAAAATTAACCTAAAATCATTACTGGATGAAAAATCAAAATCCATCAACTTGTTCTCAAACCAATCCAACCCTGTACTATGGGTTGTTGTTGGCTTTCGGCTTTTCCCGGTTAGGGGTCGCCACAGCGGAACTCCGGTCTGCTAATGATTGGCAGTAGATTTTGACAAACTCCAAGGTGCCAGCTCAACGTTCAACCTTCAATGAAGGCATGCCCATTTCCGCATATCTTTTGAATGCCCAGCCAACTGCAGGGAGACATGCAGACTCCACACAGAAGGCACTCCCTGCACTCCAGCCGAGAATTGAATGGGAGAACCTCTTGCTGTGAGGCAACAATGCTACCGTAATAACCGAAAACAAATTTCGAACATCTATAATTAAAAATACCAAACCTGGGTCAAATTCCAGATTCCCCATTTTTTCCAGGAAATCCCATGAGTCAACAAGTACATGAGGATATAATTTATAAAAGGGTTTAAGTTTAGTGTCAATAAAAATAGCCAATGACTGGGTTTTAGACCCCTGGGAAGTAACAATAGGTCTAAGCAGGGGGTTATTTGGATCCTTGTGGATCTTCGGTATCCTGAAGATACCTGGAATGAAAGTTTTCTCAACCTTAAAAAAGCTAAACAATTGTAAATCAATTAACACTTGACTAAGGTTGTCCTCTAAAATTAAATCCAGTCTTCTATATGCAATATTTAATTCATTCTTTGATACAATAGTGTACCTTTCTTCCACATTCAAAAGTTCCATCATTTTTGCACCATGCATCCAGTTTTCCATCAGTACTACCCTACCCCCCCCCCCCTTATCAGGTTTCATAACTCTTATATCCTTGTTACTGGATAACATTTTCTCATCCCTCGTAAGATTGTTATGGCCAAATTTCCTAGTCCTAAAAAACTTTCTCATTTCATGTGTAACCAAAGTCTCGAAAGTCTGAATTTCCTGATGTAATGGTGGGTTGTAGGTACTCTTCCTACAAACTAAATTCCTGTTGATGGTAGGATGTTGACCATCACCCAGAAAAACTTCCAAATTTAACTTCCTACTAAACATCTTGAGGTCCAAAATTGACCTAGCCATGTCCACTCGGTTGGCCAGTACAAAGGTAAAACCCTTTTTAAAAAGACTAAAAAAATTCTTGTCTACCATTAAATTACTATAATTATAAATATGGAATCCATTCTCAGTCACTATTTCTCTTAAGGCGACGTTATCAGGTCTACCTACCTACGTGTCATTTTGAAGTATTTGCTCTAAGTCAAAGTTAATCTCAGGATCAAAATCAACCTCATTGAGGAGTAAATTAGGATGAATAAAAGACCCATCTCCATTACTGGTAGTCATAGTGTTTAATGTGGGTACATTGATTGGAACCGCTGATCCCCCCTGTGTTGTGGTGGAGTTCCCCTGATTGCTTGTGCATAAGAGGGGGAAATTGCTGGTTCCTGATCCTTTCAGACCTCCAAACACCCCCTTCGCCTAAAGGGACATCATATGTTTCCCCCTGTCTCTCACCATCACAAACATCCATAAACTGAGTGGATTGCTCATTACCCTAGAATTCCTATGAGCATTTAAAGGAAAGGAATTAACCCTGTGGGTACATGAAGTATATTGAAGTATTTTTTGATGTTTTATGTATCTTTATGATGTTCTTATGAAGTATTTTTATGATGCATTTGCTGAATGTTTATTTTTATACACAAGACAATGATTTTATATCTATATTTATATTTATGCAACTAACATATTTTTGGGGGTTTTTAGAAATTTATTCAATGAGTTTCTATTGTGTGTTTATATATGTTTGCCTATTGCTTTAAGACACTAATTGACTATCCAGTGGAGGAGATTTTCCCATTATTTAACTGTTGGGAAGATACTAGTATGAGATTCTTATGAAGTTTCCAGAGGGAAATGAAAGTGCTTAATCGTTTTTTGTGTCTGTGTTTGGATATGTATTAAACTTTTTTCTAAATCAACGGGACTGCAGTGATCTGTGTCTACACTGTTTTGGAGGGGTAACCTTTATTGGAGTCTTGAGCTGAGGTGTGTTTTTGGTTCTTATTATTACTTTAGTTTGTTCAATTGGGTTTGCAGTTCTAGTCTGCCCAATTTCTAAAAGAAATGTACAGCACTTTAAATGAATACAATGCAAATATAGATACATTTTATTTATAGATATGATTAATCTTTTGAGAACAAAATATTTTGTGATTGTAGGAGCCATCGGCTGAAAACGATGCATACATATCTCCCTTAAATAAGCTGAGACAATATTTGCAGAGGTATATGTATTTTTTAAATGTGAGGTGACATGGAGGGACAACAACTTTGGTGCGGAGAGTGCAGTGTTCCCAGAACAAATGGCATTATGCTAATAACAAAATATTTCAATATACTGAGATACAATAATGAAAAAAAAAAAAACATTTAATATGTGTGACATTGTCTTGTGTATAAATGCATGAGTATTCTTGTTGTAGTTGAGAATGCCCAAGACAATCTTTTGTGTATTTTCTACCATGCATAACTTGAACACATACTGTTTCTGTTAATATTATTCCTAGCTCTATTTTCAGTGATGATTTTTAGCAATTGATATTTTTCTCTAGAAAATATGGTATCTGATGACTGTTTTCTCTGAAGTGTACATGGTCTTTTGCTGTAATATGACATATCTTTGAAGTGTGATTAGTGTGCAGGCATGTATGGGAAGCCTGAAAGAAGTGTTATTAACACAATGACAATATTCTTCTTCTTCTTTCAGCTTTTCCCAGTTAGGGGTCACCACAGCAGATCACCTGTCCACTCATGATTGGCAGTGGAGTTTTACAGTGTCGAGTTGCCAGCCCGGTGCCCAACTTTCCACAAAAGGCACACACATGCACGCACTCATTCCTAGGGCCAATTTTGACTGTCCAATCCACTTACAGCATGTCTTTGGGATGTGGGAGGAAACCCATGCGACCACAGGGAAGACATGCAGACTCTGCACAGAAGGCACCCCAGCCGAGAATCGAACTGGAGAACCTCTTGCTGTGAGGCGGCAACACTAACAGCTGCACCACTGTGGCCGCCCCAACACAATGACAATATTACAAAGCAATTTAATTATCAGTTGTTTGTGTGTTTCCTGAAATTAATTAAAGCAAGGTCTGGAACTTGCC
Source organism: Protopterus annectens (assembly GCF_019279795.1). NCBI lineage: Eukaryota > Metazoa > Chordata > Ceratodontiformes > Protopteridae > Protopterus > Protopterus annectens. The sequence continues at coordinate 377,248,989 of NC_056738.1, read as the reverse complement.
CTCAAGTAAATACCCTATAAAGTTCATACCAATTTAGATTTAAATCTTCGTTATCAATATTTTTCTACTAGCTGGGAAATATAGAGAAGTCCACAAAGTGCAATGATATAATCACTTCTCACCCTTTTGCTTAAGACCAAGTGCAACTTATTCTTAAATGTAACACAGTGTCTAAACTCTTTATAGAAGTCAATATTCATTCCACAATCCATAAAAATGCTTAAAGATGCAAAACTGAACATGTTAATTAAGCAAGATGGTTCCCTCTTCAACATATGCTGCTGCCGGTGGTTTTTTTTTTTTTTTGTAAACTGCTTATATATGTTAAACAAACATAATGCAAGACCAATGAGACTGTTTTTTAGATATTTTCTTCCTGGATCTTTAAATGGGACAAAATTTGTTTGAAATTTATCTGAAAACAACTGATTATTAATGAAGAGGGGGGGCTTGATGAAGAAGTGCAAAGCTCCAAGAATAGGGTCACCATGAGCTCCTGTTTAAACAGGACAGCTCTTGTTTGAGCAACTACATTCTGCAGAAGGAAAAAACATGAGAAATGGCAAGCTTCCTGAGATTCTATGATTTATTTTATTATTCTCTGTTAACAGAGATAGAAGGCTAATCCAGCTGATTCCACTTTCAGGCACAACTGGGGTGAGCACCAGCATTATGACATACAAATGCAAGAGAAAAATACCATTAATCATTAATAGCTACATTTTAGATATGTGTCCAAATAGCTTTGAGCTAATCAAACCAGCAGGTAAAGCTCTGAGCTTAACATAGATTTTAAGAGATTTTTATTTTTCAAAATGGTGCAAAAGATTCTCCTGGACAATCATAAATGACACAGTGACTCTTGCTTCTTCTTCACATGAGATTCCCCTTTATTGCGTGATCTTTTCAGAAGGGAGGTGAGTGCACTTGTTACACTGAGAGATTAAGACTGCAAGTTTACATTAACCCATCTGATGCCCATTACCATAAAGGTGTCTGTAAAAATCCTTCCTAGCAAACTAAAACAAGTCACATAGACAAACCAATCTGTAAAAACTACAAGAAAAACTGACCAGGCTAGGGTGCTCACTGCGTGATTCCTTAAAAAAAAACTCTTGTGCTAGAGGCTCATGGGGGTCTATAATACATGACTGAAGCTTCAAAACTTTGAATCTGATATGGTCGACACCATATGATCGAAGTTTTGAAACTTCAAAAATGTAATACAAACACAACAGCCTACACAAACAAACCATTTAAATGCTATAAGCAAGGGGGCAATCCACCCTGCCCCCCACTCCCGGTACTTAAATATACCAACTCTGAAATCGCACTACAGTGCAGAAAAGGGAAATCTTCCCTTTCTGCACTGTACGGAGATCTCCGTTAAAAGATTCGAAGTTTCAAAACTTCGATCATATGGTGTCGACCATATCAGATTTGAAGTTTTGAAACTTTGATCTTATGATATAGACCCGCTCATGGGATATATGCAAATGAACCCATTAAGGACATCCTGTATTTAAGATATTTGGATCTCATATACTCAATCCTGTTATAAGACCCCTGAGGGTGTAAAAGGTTGAACTGGAGATCATAGTCAGAAAAAATAAAAAAAAAGAAATAATAATGAGCATTTTTAAATCATAAAAATCCATGAGCTTTTGCAGATTGCTTTATCAGACCTAACTTCTAACTACGGTAAGACATTAAGTGACTGTCTTTGGGAGTGATAAACAAAACTTCAATGAATATTCAGGTAAAACTATCCCTTTTACTCTCAGTAATAGGCGTGATGGTGAAACTTCCTTAGGTTTAGTACGTTGGTTATGGACATGTGAGAGTTCAGTCCGGTGGCTCTGCTGGCATTGAGCCTAATCTGCCATTTGAGTCTTGCTTCTGAAAGTAATCATTCCTTGGTCCTTGGAACTCCTCTTTTTCGATCCTATCCAGGATATGAAGAGAAACTTATTATGTCTGTTGAATTCCCTGAGATGCTTGACTAAAACATATTTTTGGGATTTTGGTATTTGATATCACATAGGTATTGGTCTGTTCTGGTTTTTAATTTGTTCAGTGTCTTTCCAACATAGAATGCTGCACACTTGGTGTATTGAGCTTGGTACACTATGCATTCTGTGTGGCAGTTCCTGTAGAACCTGCTGTGGAATGTTTTCTTTGTATTCAGGCAGGTAAACTGGTCATTGTTACTTGTTGTATGGGAATGTTCCTGGTCGATTTTTCAAGAGAGGGCATTATCTTTGCTTCCAATCTCAAGAATTTGTTTTAGATTCTGGTTTCTCCTGATTCTGAATTTTGGGACATCTGGCAAAAAACTGCTGATGGATGGATTGTTGCTGATAATAGTCCAGTTTTCCTTAATGATCTTTTATAGGGTGTAGAAGTCAGTGAAAAAAGTCAAGGTCATATTGAGTTCCTTGAGGGTGTCTTTCTGATTTTGCCTCTTTGTCTGTCCCAAGCTGGGGAATTTGGGGTAGGAGTGCTTGCATTTGATTATGTGGTACAGGATGATCTTGATGAGTTTTATGTTGTACACTCTTTCTAAGAAGTCTTTTTCAAGATTGATGATATTGATCATAAATTCTCTGCACTCCTTGGTAACTCACTAATCACTCGCCAATCATAGGCCCTGGGATTTGATTATGTTCTTTTTTGTAAGAAAGTTGTGCATGCTGGACCTATGAATCAGAAGACTGGCCCTTGTGGGTTTTTGAAAGAGGTTGTTTGTGAGCTCATCCATCTCTGCTGCTTTGGATATTGTTACGTCCAGGAAAAATGGCTTTGCTTTTGTTGTAACAGTTGGTGAAATTAAGAAGGTCTGTAGATTTTCCATTGTAGTTGAAGAAATGTAGTAGTCTCTCTTCCGTGTGGTCTCAAATTATAAATATATCATCTATATACCTGTAGTAACAGCACATCTCTTTGTAATAGGGGGTACTGTAGATATGTGCGTGAGGGTGGCATAATGGTTAAGGTATTTACCTTACAGACAAAAGGTGGAGGGTTTGATTCTCACATGGGGTAATTAACTAGGCTTATAATGGCCCACAAGGACAGTCCACCTAGTACTAACCTATGAACCTATATGGTCCATCTCCCATTTTCTCAGGGCTGTGTTGGGCAGGCTGGGTGCCATGGCTGCACTCATGGGTATCCCTTTTCTTTGTCTGAAGCATTTTCTATTGAACTGAAAAATAGTTAATGCATAAAAGAATTCACAGTAGCCTGTTCACTGTTTCTATTTCATACCTATGGATCATGTCAGTTGCTCCTAGAGCCTCAGTAACTGCCCATATGCAGTACTCATGGGATAATACTGTGTAGAGAGCCTCCACACTGATTGTGACTAAAATGGATTCTTTTGACCCTGATGTTTCTGATTTTTCTGAGCAGGTCACTTGTATCGAGCAAGAATGAGGGGTTACTCTCTGCTAGTGGTTTGATTAACACTTCTAAGTAGATGGTGAATGACTTTGTAATACTTCCACCACTGGTGATAACCAGCCTGTAAGGAGGGTCCTGGAACTTTTTGTGAGGCTTTGGTATCCCAAAGAAATTCAGGATCTTATGATATTCAGCTGTAGTAAAGTCCAGAAGCCTTTAACTAATCAGCCCCTTTTTGCTAAGGAAGAGATGTTCTTCATTAATCTTTGTGTAGGCATCTCTAACTTTCTTGATGGGGCACTTCTCATAGTACATGTTGTTGTCCAGCATGCCAAGGATTTTGCTATTGTAAGCATCAGTATCAGTCACTAGGATACCACCACCTTTGTTGGCCTTCATAATTCTCCACATTCTCTCCTGGCAGACATTCTTCAGTGCTTTGATTCCATTGGAGTTGAGGTTGAAGAATCTTCTTTTTGGTGTTTTTTTTGAGTGCATTTCTTATTTCAGCCTCACATTTGGATTCAATGGCTGACATGCTTGGATGTGGGGATGCACAGAAGCTGTTATGTTTGGTCGTTTTCAATCTTGGGGTCATCTTCTTTTTGTCATGGAAAAAGATTTTCAGGTTTACCTTCAGACAGAACATTCTTAGGTTGATTATAGGGGTCTAAATTATATCATTGAACGCTTAGAAAAGCGAATGCTGATTGATCGACCTAATTTAAGTGAAAGCTTACAATCTCGAACTGCCAGATCAGCGATTTTTTTCCCCAGGGAAAAAAAATCACTGATCCAAAACACATACACACAACACAAGCACACCAAACAAACAGAAATCCACACACATACACCTAAAATCTGATACCTAACCCTACACTAAACTATGTACACACCACTAACTACCCACTTAACTTAACCCTAACCCAAAGGTCCGTCACTATCACACACTCACCTCACCTGCTCCCTAACCCTAACTCACTTAAATCCACCCTAACCCTCATGTCCACTCAATCGCACACACACCTAACCGAGCCCTAACCCTAACTCACCTAAATCACCCTAACACTCACATCCACACAATCGCACACTTACTTGAATCCGACCGGTAACTTTCCACCATAACACTGAAAATACCGAAGCAACAGAAACGGACAACCAAATTCTTTCCCTAGGAAAAAAATTGAGTTTCTGCTGCTTCGATATTTTTCAGTTTCGCAAAAATAAGTTCGATCAATCAGTGTTCACTTTTTTAAGTGTTCAAGGATATAATATAGACCCGATTATAGACTGGAACATATTCCCTCTTTTGTGTGGAACAAATGTCAAACCTTTATTGAGGATGTTGAGCTCTATTTTTGTAAGTTATTTCTCAGAATGATTCCAAACCTTGTTACCTGGCTGTGGTTGTTGGTTGATCTTTGGTCTGGAAGGTCTATCGGTGGGACCCAGAGATGTTTTAGGTCCCTTTTTCCTTGCCATGATCTGTCTCTGCTTTGGATGTTTTTGACTGGGGTGATGCTGAGTCTTCGGTGGTAGGTCCCTTTGGTGTGGATGTTCACTGGCATGTGCTTCCTTGCTGCAGTCCTGTGATGAGCATCTGGGGTCTTGGTGATGGATGTCAGATCCAGTCTGGGTGAATCGCTGCCATGCCAAAAGACCTGAGCGGTGACCTGTTCAGAGGTTCCTTGTTGTTCACTGTTGGAATCCAGGGTGGTTGGGTGCTGGCTGTTCCTGTATTGTTGCTGGGTCTGTTTCTCATATCTGTTATGACCTGATGGCAGTTATGTTCTGTTGGGAATTGTGGTAATGTCCTTTGATCTTGTATAAAGCCCCTGTATAGCTTTTGCTGTTTCTTCTGTCTGAGGTTGTGGTCCAGGGTTTGTACTTTTTTCAATGATCAAGTCCGTTTTTGTTTTAACCTCTGTTAAGTTGCACATCCTCTGATCTAAATGGTTTAGGTCCTCATGGAGTTTTGTTTTTTCTGGGGCGTATTGTGGGCTAGTAGGATTTCTACTAATTGAAGTCCGGCTTCGGTGAGTGCTTTGTCCCATGCTTTCTGGATGGTATCCTTCTTGTATTTGCAGTAGAGCTTCTTATGGATCCTCAGTCCTTTAGGTATGATTCTTCTTTTGAGGCAGCTAGTCAGGTAGGCTGCTTCCCATTGCATTTCCTTGATGGCAAACAGTACATTTTCCAGTTCATTCAGTGTACTCCTTTCTTCATCCTCCTCATTAGGGTGTACATCTGTTGGGTATTCCTCATCAAGGTGTGGTTGTTGCAAGATGTCTTTAATGCAAACCATTCTTTCTCTCCAAATTCAGTGTTTCTATGTACTATATTTTCATGGGTACCTTCTGCATGAAGATAGGTCCAAAGATCTGTTGCTGGGTCCTGGGGTCAGCAGCTTCTTGCAGTCCTGTAACACAAATTTTTTTCCTAGCACCTGCACGCTCCTATGATCAGAGCAGTACCCCAAGGCTCTCCCTTGCATGCATCTTTTACTGATACCACCAAACCAATTTAGACGTGTGTTGGAATAGCTACATTCTAAAAGCATTAGAAACAAGGCAAATCCATAATCATTAGAAAGATAACAGCTTATAAGATTTAGTGCAGTATGACATTACAGGAATACAGTGACCATTAAATTATGGCTGACATTAAATAACACTGCATATTTGCAGATTCATTGTTCCTAGAGTCACTGCTGAATCGGTATTTTCTTGCTCCTCCTAGGATTACTGATGTAAATTTTTTTTTTGTTGTAGAAAAAGTGTTTTTTTTTGTTCAATACTTCAATAAATCCTGACTGAAGAAATGCTTTACCTTGCTTATTTGCTGCTGAAAATATATGTGGCTTAATTTGCTCTATTTTGTAGACTTGCTATTACAAAATTGCATTATGCATCCATTGTTTAACTTGCTTTGCATTATGTGTATACTCTCCTGCTATGTGCCACTGTAATCTTTGTATATTGCTATAACCTGATCATATGGACTATATGCTTTGTGTCTATACCTTGCATTTGGCTATTTGGCTTGCGTCATGGCTGAAAAGGGTCTGATGACCAGTCTGCTCATATGGTTAATAAATGTTAAACAAGCAAATAAAATAATAAACAAATATAGTAAGTGCTTTGGCCAAAAAATTCAGTTAAATGTTATTCACTTCAGACTATTTAGCAAAACTTTTAAGGAAATTACTGTGCTGAGAGTCTCAGTAAACAATTTATTCGGTGTTTGTAATTTTCTGTCTTTCCCTACCATAACTGAAAATGAACTCACGATGACATAGGCGATGGTGGGTACATGTATTCTTGAATCGGATGACATTAAGAAATTATTAAATGCAATTAGCTTAATTTTGATGAGTAATAAAGATGTGATGAAGATTGCTGGCTTCTTTCCTTTATTCAGCAACAAACGAGAAAGCAATCCAAAAGACATTTTTGAAAGAAGAAAGAGGGAAGTAAAAAGAGTGACTACCAAAAATCTATGACCTACACTTGGTGGTATTGTAGACATTGCAAGTGTTTTTAGAAACAGTTCTTACTTTATTTACTCGTCTACTGTGAAAAGATTTGGGGGCACAGGTTAGTACTTAACGTCTAATAGCTATATATAGGCACAATTGTCTTATCAAAATTTTAACACAAATTGTATTTAAAGTCTTACAAGTGCCAGCATTGGATGTTAGGACTGATGATGGTGCTTTGTTATTAGAGAAATAGAAAATAATAAGACAACCAATGGTAAGTACTCTTAGAAGCTTGCAACTCTATCCGACTAAATGTAGCTATGAATTTTAAATGTTCTCAAATTGAAGTTTCTTAACCATGCAAGTATCTCACACACACACACACACACACACACACACACACACACACACACACACACACACACACACACACACACACGTACGCGCGTGCACACACTTTGACATATGTACAGATATACTCGGAATGCGAGAAAAAAAAAAGATATGCTCTTGAGTGCAAGCAGATTTTGAAACACTGACAGTAGAAAACCTAAAAAAAGAAACCCCGTAACTGAGAGAAGCGATAGGTATGAGAAAATGTATCAAATGCATACATTTTAGACTGTACAAATTGCATCATGTACACATTGCACCAATCAAATGCATGCATGCCTTGTTTTGCACCAAGCTTATTGGACATTTTGTATCTTAACATAGTTTTCTGCAGTCGAGTAAGTAAGAGAAGAAAACAGAAGCTATCATATGGCATAGTACTCCGTCATTTAAAATTTTATGTATTTGTGTATTGCGTATTGCTCATAACAGGACAAGGCATTGTTGTAGTAATGTACTTCACTAGTATCAGTTCCCAGAATGCATTGGAAGACAAGTGTACATGATGCAACTTAAGTACTCTATGTCCTATATAGTTACTTATTCTACTAAAAGGCAGCCATGTTGTGAACATGTGATATTGGAGCCCATTGCATAATGAATGAGTTTGTGTGTGTGTTTGTGGCTCATTGTGGGTACTGTTCATTTCCCAAGAAGCAACAGACTCAGAGCTTATATTTATTACTGGGGGCAGGGGGTGCAGATCATTGTAGACCTTCTCCCCCAAAGATAAGAGTTGCTTTTGGTAGACTACTTTCAGTCATTTTCATGTTGGTGTATGTTAGCTGCACCTCACTTACATACATACACATATAAATACATACATACAAATATTTCAGGTATAGCCATTAATGCCCTTCTAGCCTGCCAATATACCAAAACAGTTGCTCCTATAATAATTCCAGGCTGTTCATAAAAATATTTAAACTAGTGCTTGCTTTAATATAATTTGATAGTCTATTCCATGTATCAGCTGCTCTCAGAGAACCAATTAGTGCACTTCCCATTCCTATAGAATCTTCTACATAGGCTGTCTGATAATTCTCTACTACTTTTTGATAACTCCAAGCATTCCTAGAGATAGTGGTCTCTAAATGCTCTGTATATCTGAATAAGATCTCCTCTTAAATATCTATAAGAGACACTGTATAAGTTCAGATGTTTTAGTCTTTCATAATAATTTAAGTTTTCACATCCATGGATGCCCTGGGTATATTTCTCCTGTGCTCTTTTCACCTTACTCATGCTTGTTTTCTTATAAGTTTTCAGTACAGTTATTCCATACTCAAGTTTGGGTCTCATGTAATTAACAAACAAGGATTTTATAATTCCTGATTTCCTAGACTTTATAAATATTTTTATACAACCTTTAGTCCTATAGCTATCATTAAACAACTGGTTGATATGATTAGAAAAACTCATATTTATATCTCTCTATATACACAGGTCCTTGAATGAATTTACAGTTTCAATCACTGTGTGCTGTATTAAATAGTCACCTTTCAGTTTATGTCTCCCAAATCTCATATGCTTAGGTTTTGATATATTTATCAGCATATTATTCTCCTGTGCCCAGATGCTCAATTTAGTCAAGTTCTTTTGCAGATGTAACCTGTAGCACATGTAATCAGTGTACCCAATTTCAGGTCATCTATATACAGAGTGTAGAACCCCACAGATGAAAAAGATAGGTCTGAAAGATTCAATCTGAACTAGTAAGGGCCTAGGACAGACCCTAGTGGGTCACCCAATCTGTAACCAAGAATTTCATCTGTCCAATTGCTGTATATATCCCTGCCATATCCTCTTTGTAAGTCATGCAGCTGTCCATTTTATCAAGAGTAAATCAATACCTAGATGTTCTAATTTATTGATCAGTGTTTTGTGTATGACCTTGTCAAATGCTGAAATTAAATCTATATAAATTACATCACAGCACAATCTTTAATTCATAGCTGTTATTATATTGTTATAGAACATCATGTTGCAGGTGGCAAAAGAACTATTATCAACATATGCATGCTGATATATAGTTTCAAGTCCCAACCTTTGCAATTCTGAAAATAACTTATCCGATATTAGCTTCTGCATTATTTTCCACAACATGCAAGTAGACTTAAGGGTCTATATGACCTTGGGTTTGTCCTACTCCTCTTACCCTTAAAGACGAGTTTAATAAGCCCATGCCTCCAATCTTGAGGAATCTCCCTGTATTTATACAACCTAGTAAATAATAGATATTACATAGACACACACACACACACACACACACACACACACACACACACACACACACACACACACACACACACACACACAGTAGAGCTAACCTTATGTATATGCCACTTTATACTTCCATTTCCATTGTAATGGTCTCACTGCTGACTTGTCGTAACAGTAAAGTGCCTTGAACTATGTATAGTGATGGTATCACTCCTAGATTGTGACAATGGAGAACAAGCATGTACTGCACAGTATGATCAGTGTATGAGAAATAAATGGAGTTGTCTTTATAGGTTCATAGATTCATAGGTAGGTACTAGGCTATCTGCCCAAAGGCATTTATAAGCCTAGCCAGAATGTGTTGGCTTTCACCGCCCCCTTAGATTAGTTCCCTGTGCCTCTGTCCAGCAGAGCCATTGAAGTGATCCCTGGGGTAAACTTTCTGTTTCCCATCCACTCGTCAAGGTTTCTCTTGAAGAGGGTTAGCGAGGAGCTCTGCCTAATGCATATTGGAATCTTGTTCCAAAGCATGGGAAGTCTCTGGGACAGGAATCTATCCCTCCAGCACATCCTATTTATTGTTGTGGTGAGGTTTAGATCCCTGGAGCATGTGGCTCGAGGGGATATGGTTTTCTTTAGGTGGAGCATGTCCATCAATTCTGGGTTGGACATGGCCTTGTATGTCAGGCAGAGATCACCTCTGAGTAGGCGGTATGCAACCGAGTACAGCTGGAGTTTCTTCAGTCGAGCTGCATAGGGCATCTGCTTGAGGCCAGTGATCCTCTTGGTGAGGTACTTCTGTGGTCTTTCCAGTTGTTGCATGTGTCTTGTAAGGTACATCCCAAATGGGGCATTGTACTCTATGATGGGTCTGATGAGTGATGCGTAGAGAAGCCCAATGACCTCTTTCGATCTGGATGCAAACCCTTTTGTGATTAGGTGGGCCACATAGAAGGATTTTCTAACCAGTTTGGCAATGTGATTATCAAAGGAGAGGTTATTATCTACTTGGGTCCCCAGATCCCTTATTACGTCTTCCATATTTAGGGGGCTACCACCTATGTGGTAGTTTGTGGGTACTTTTTTTTTCCAAAGGGGATGACTATGCACTTTTTGGCATTTAGTTTGAGACTATGGTTTTGACACCAGGTATCTGTCTCAGTGAGACCCTTTTGGAGGATGTCTGTGTCAGCCAGAGAGTCAATTATAGACCCTAGTTTGCAGTCGTCTACAAACTCAGTCAGCCATAGTCCTCCTGTGCTTGCCTGTACCTCTGAGAGGTATAGGCTGAACAGGAGGGGTCCTAGGACTGAGCCCTGGGGAACGCCACTTGTAACCGGTTTAGAGTCAGACCTAGCTCACTTTAGAGTCAGACCTAGTTCCCTAGCTTATAGCGCATCTAGCTAGTTTAGTCATACAAATGCTCACATTTTTAATGTTTAACCCAGACTTTATGAGACTCACATCATACATTCTTGTGCCTTCCATTGTGAATGTTCTCAGCTTATTACAAAGAATATCATTGATTTTGCACTGATACCTCAATCTGCACAAGGCAGGAACTGTGTACAGCAGAATCTTCATATGCTCCGGGAGGCTATATAGCAAACCATATGACCAGGAGTATGAGAAACCAACATACCACCAGGAAATATGTGTGTGACTAAAAACGAAAGCTGTGTAAAAACGCAAACTAAAATGCAATATGAAATATAATGGTAATATATATCTATGTTTCTTTATCATATAAAAGAAGAAGAAATCTAAAGCTCTAAGTTACATGTCAGCAAAATACTGAATCAGGTCTACAAAAAGTGTTCCCTGATTTTCTTGTATCTCAACAATTCAGGCTTGCCTTCCTGACTTTCTTTTTGGTTCTACATATATATATTAAATGTGTTTGAATTTAAAACTCCACTCCTACAAATATTGATAAAACAAAGTCATGTCATCACAGAAATTATAGTAAGAAGTTTTTCTTTTTCTATTCGATCATTTCAGAGTACAGAATAATACATTTTTATATTTACTAAAGTCATCATATAGAATGTTGCCACACTCACATACCAAACAAATAAGATGGCTGAACAAACACACAGTGTTCCATGTTAGTGTGCTGCAAAGTGTGTCCCATGGTGACTATATTTGGCAGGACTGAACACTGAAGGAAATGATGCAGAATGAAGAGACAGCTCTGCGTGGGCAACACATGATAAATTGTTCTTTCTCTGAACATTAAGATATGAAGATGCTAAGAATGCATGCAAAAGAAGTCAGCCTGTCTGCTGTGCATTACTGCCCTACAACTCAACAAACACATTCTGAAATGCACAGCAAAGATGAGCATTTTATCCAGTGAAAGATTTTCAGAATTTCATTTTATTTTTTCAGTCAGGAGCTTCTGTATTTTATACATTTATAGAGTAGACTGTTTCTGGATTGTAGTTTGTCATGTGCTAGCATTTCTGAATGTCTTAATGGTATTCACTAATATGCCAGCCAAAATACTGCGCACTTTCTGCTGCTAATTTCCCACATTCTGTCAGCCGTGGTTGCTGTCTGTGTTATGTATGTCTTTCAGTGTTCTTGAGTCAATTTGTTTTTCTGCAGATATAAATACTCTTCGGTTCTTCACTCTACATTCTGCTTTTGTCTCCCTCCTTGTTTATCTGTCTGTCCGTCTGCCCACTTCATCAGCTATTTAGTGGATGCTGAAACCAAATTCTGATAAATAAAAGAACTTTTTAAGGTCATTATTATTATTTGTGAGGAGAAAATACCTCCTTTGTTTACCCCCATGTGGTCTTTCTTTGTGCATCTCAAAATTAAACTGAAAGTAGTTCCGACATAGCAAATCAAAACCAAGAAAATCTAAAGGTATTACTGCTGAATGCTAGGAGTCTAAACAAAAAACTGCACTTCCTCGAAGCTCTCTGTACCCTACAGAATGCTAATGTCTGTGCGGTCACTGAGACATGGCTTAAAGTCGCAGAGAGCACACCAACAGTGCATAAGTTATAACGCCTTCCACACATTTAGGCCAGCTACTTTACAGGCAGGGATTAAAGGTAGAGGTGTCTCTATTTACAACAAAGATAAATATATTTCAAGGCCTGTCAAACGAGACAATGCACTTGAGCTGTTTAAATCACCATAGGCAAAATCCAATGTGTTTACTTGCAAGCTATAGGTCCCCCTCTATGACCCAAGAAACCCATGCCATGTATTTAAACTTATTAGAAACACTAACCATCCAACCCAATACTCTATTTGTGGGTGACTTTAATTATCTCACAATTAACTGGGAATCCTATTTGACACCAAATGTACACGCACAGAGATTCCTAGATTTTGTAAACACAAACTCCCTGGACCAGATAGTCAATACACCAACCAGGGGTCCAACCATACTGGATCTGATCCTCACTAATATGGGAGAGTGCTTCACGTCCCCTGCTGGTAAGGTCAGACCACAAACGGTCTCCTTTGAAGTAAAAATAAAACCTAGACCCCCCCCCCAGCTAAGCCTAGAATATACAGAAACTATTCTAAGGTTAACCTCCTGCTATTAAGTGAGAATCTGGCAAAATTTCAAGCCCCCATAAACCCTGACAACACTGCTGCCTATGCAGAACTGTTCACAAAAACCCTGTGCAAACATGTTAATAGCTGCATAGAGGCAGCTGTATCCACCAGGAAGAAGTTCACAACTAACTCAGAAAACAAGCCATCCTGGTGGAGTCACGAAATCAACAGGCTGTATAACAGGAGGGAGACAATCATGGCAAAAATTAGGAGGTGCAACACCCAATAGGATGAAAGTACTCTCATGAAACTCAACAAACAACTCAGAGGACAGATAAAGTCTAAACAAGCCAAATTTGAGGTAAGTTTGGCTTCCCAGGCCAAGGACAGCCACAAAGCATTCTTTAGCTATGTCTGGAACCTCAAAGGCAATACACAGTTGTGTGCAGAGCTCATTGTAAATGGAGCCACCTATACTGAGCCAGAAGATATAGCAAACCTCCTGGCTGATAAATTCAGCTCCAACTTTACCCCTCTCTCTCCATTAACCTTCTCTCAGGAAATATCATCAAATATAACTCCTTCTACTATCACTAGGGAATGGGTCCTTAATGCTCTCTCTAAGACGAAAAACACTGCACCAATGGGCCCAGGCAATATCCCAGGCTGCCTTCTAAATAGCATGAAACATGACTTTTCAGGGCCTCTGGAATTACTGTTTAACTGTAGCCTCCAAACAGGTTTTGTGCCTCATGAATGCAGAAAGGCAACAGTCATCCCTCTGCACAAAGATGGGCCATCTTCAGACCCTGGAAACTACAGACCCATAATTCTCACTAGTCTTATATGTAAAGTCATGAAAAGAATTATCATGGAGATGATCAGCAGAGATATAGTAAAGCTGCAAACATTGGACCCAACCCAGTTTGGTTTCGTCAAGGGCAGATCATGCCTATTGAACCTGGTGGATTTCTTTGAGAAGGTCACCAAAACAATGGATGAGGGCAAAATTGTTCACACTGCCTAGCTTGATCTGGCCAAGACATTTGACACAATATCTCACTCAGGCATTGTTGACAAACTTAAGAGGTTAGGTACAGACCTATATGTCACCCAGTGGATAGCCAACTGGCTCACAGACAGGACCCAGGAAGTTAGAATTGGGGAGTCCACCTCTACAAAGAGGCCAGTCACAAGTGAGGCCCTCAGGGATCAGTCCTTGGACCGTTCCTTTTTGGCATTTACTTCTCAGAAGTCAAGGCCAATGTCAGTGGTCTCTGACTGACTAAATTTGCAGATGATTGAATCTCACACTGCACAAATTCTCTCCAGGAGGGGCTGACACTGACAAACAACTGGCGTCAGAGCCATGGACTAAAACTAAATGCCAAGAAATGCATAGTAGTATCCTTTGGGAAGTCATCTATCCCTCATAACTATCATATTGACAACACACCCCTTAGAGCTGACCCAGTAGTCAGGGGCTTAGGGACACACATAGACATGTGTCTACAGTGGTGAGGAAATCATTCTATATTGCACAACTTATAAACAAAGGTATGGCATTTAAGTATAAGGAAGTCATTGTTCCACTGTATTTGGCATTTGTCAGACTTATCATTGAATACAATGCCCCCTTTGGTATGTACCTAACCAGGCATATCCAGCAATTGGAATGTCCACAGAGGTTCCTCAATAAAAGAATACAGGGCATAAGTAAAATGTCCTATGCAGACTCCTCAAGGCCCTATCCCTGTATTCTGTCTCCTACAGGCTTTTGAGGGGAGATCTATGCCTGGCAATCAGGGCATTGCCAGACCCCACTCTGATGGACTGCTTGCATATCCACAAAACAAACAACACCAGAATTTCCTATTCTAAAGACTTAAACCTTGCTTGTGATATAACTATATCCTGCCAGAGAGATAGGTATGTATCCTAGAGACTACATCGTCTATGGAACACGCTCCTCATCCATGTGAAGTAGAGTTCCACCCTAACCCAATTCAAGTGCAACTTGGACAATTGGATGGGAAACCTGAAATGACTCCCTGTTTTGGCACCTGTGTCTCTAATGGACACAGGTAACCTGTAAATGGTTCATCTCCCAAACCCCTGATTACTATTTTCAAGGGTATCCGAACCTGTTAGAGATTTGGGATGCATGACTAGTTTTAAAAAGGCCCTTGTGGTCATTAGCCTAGTAAACACCTATGAACCTATAAACATTTTTGCCTTCAAGCTTATATGACCAGTTGTTTTGGAATTTTGATGACATAATATTGTATTTCAGAATTTAGGACTTTGAATATCCATGTGGATCTTGCCTACACCCTTGCTCTGTACCTAAATTGGTGGTGCATTACATTTATTTTCCTCCACTCTAAAATCACTTGTTGTGTATATTTCAACAAGAAGTTCTTCATATTGATCACTGCTGCAGTAGCCTTAGCTATATGGGTTATATCCAGCTAAGTATATAACACTTGGCCTAGCCTCCGGACCCTGAATCCATCCCTGCATCTTCCTGTTCAGATTCAGAAGCTAGAACCTCTTCAGGAAAGGAAACATCTCTCTTTCTTTTACTGGAAACTACTCTACAAGAAGGATCAAAAGCCTGAATCATACCTTGAGCCTTTCCCAATAAACTACTCCTGTCCAAAGAAATCTGAGGAGGAGTTCATGTATGTTTGGTTTTCTGTTTCTTTTTCACATGAATAATGGGGCCAGCCATGTTACTAATGTCAGCCACTGCTTCACAAGGTATGGGCCCTTTAGCAGGACTGACAAGAGTAGTTCTCTCTCTTGCCCGCTGAGGGGACCCCAACAGCCACAGAGGATATGACTAACCTGTGTCCATAAGTAAGTGGTACACCAGATCTGGGGTAAAAGATAAGGGGTCTGAGTACAAATAATACCCACAGCAGAGTTGTCTACCTCTGGTTGGGGTAAATTGCTAGTCTGCTGTGGTGGCAAAAGCTTTTACTTAACTTTTTTCTTTTTATCTTTAGAAGAAGGACCAAGTGTGATGCCTCAACATGCAATAATGAAAACACATTGTAAAAAGCACTTTCAAACAATATGGCAACACCACACCCATAAAATAAACAAAATAGTTTATCAGTTAGGTAACACTACTGCTAAACAAAGAGAAACAATGAGGATCTGTTTAAAAATGTACATTACAGTCTCGAGACAATCCATTAAAACTCAGCACTAGCTTTAAAATAACTTTCTTGAAGAGGAAAGTAATAAAACATCAGTGAAAAATAAGAAAATGGAAGTTTTTTCCCAAAATGAACTTCTCTGCCCAGCCATGGAAAGTACAAGCCATCTGTCGATCCTCAAAAGCTTCAGACGAGTGAACTCTCTGGCAGGGCTTTACACCCAGACTTATCTTTTAGTCAGCTCAGCTCGAGCTGCTTGACAGTTTGGGTGAATGGAAGGTGCCTTGAAGCTTTGGAAGCTGCTCTTATATCCTTGGCAGGATATAACCCATATAGTTAAGGCTACTGCAACAGTGATCATTCAAACGTATACTGTTATGGTAAGTTCAGCATACAAAACTGTACTTTTCTTTCCTGACAGATTTTAGAATTTGTAGTTGACTACAGTGTTTCAACTTTTTGACTTCCTTAACTTGATACATCCTCTATGTGTGGTGTCTGCATGTCCTTCCCGAGGTCGAGTGACGTTAAAGGCATGCAGGTAGGTGCGAGCGTGAATGGGTGTGCCTTCTTTGAAGGTTGGGCGTCGGGCTTGCAACTTGGCACCGTAAAAATCCACTGCCAATCATTAGCAGACCAAAGTTTCACTGTGGTGACCCCTAACTGGGAAAAGCCGAAAGACATTACTTACTAGGCACTGACATAGTCTGCCCTTGTTTTGTCTGCTTTGTGACATATTGTTACACCTGTTCCTTTCTCTTGGGCCATATGTGTGAGCCTTTGTCAGTTTTCTAAATGTTAATCAAAAAAACTAAAACTACTGAAGCATGTGTCTGCTGTTTTACACTGAAATCCGCAAGCTCCATACAGAATAGTGTTTTTTTGACATGAAATCCTTCACATTGTCTACAAGCAAACTATAAACGTGTACCCAGTGAGATCAGAAAATTATACATATGTCAGAACTCAAAAGTTTTTTTTGATCACCACTCTTGTAGATGGCTTTACCACTTGTCTGGCCCAGAAGTAAGGCATACCATCTGCAGCAAAGCCAGTTCTGATGGTCTGAAGTGTTAGCAACATGTTCTCCCTGTGAAATGTTATGTGCCATGTAGGAGTCACATGATACACAGTAATGCTCCCTTAGCAAAGAAATGTTATTTAGCATTGAACTGCAGATCCAAACATCTAAAAAAGGTATACAACTGTTTGTTCTATATAATTATATAGGAAAATAAAATCTAACATTTTTATAACTGCTAAAAAGAAAGTGTGTCTGCATATAACTGAAGCTAATACAACTTCCAGCCTTACTGTCTCTTAAATGTTCTGGTAGAATGACATCAGTCCACTAACAAACCAAAGAAATACTGTAAGGCAACCAGAGATCTGAGCAGCAAAATAACTCATTGAAATACTTATAATATCAGTAGGAAGCAAGGACAAGTTAGAGGCATCTGAAACTGCCATATTTATAAGTAATAACAGTAGCATTGCTAAGGGAGAATTATATATGGTTACCTATATGAACTGAGGAATAAGGAAAACATTTTGTATGAAACAAGATAATATAATGCCACATGTGATTTTGCTAACTAAAAGGGAAAGATGAGCTGGAAAAGTACTGAACTTAAATGATAACACATTTTATACTCTCAACATAAAAGATCTGTATGTTTCTGCTTCTGATGCATGCAAAGTAGCCAATCAGTGATCGGGACTAACTGATTCTATAATGTAGTTACTGAGAAGTGATTCAGGCAGAGGATTGCTAAAGATGTGCTACGTAGGACATTTGGCACCCATACCTAAATCGGCAACAAAATGTGAATATACTGCACAACATGACTCAAGAGAACTAGAAGACTGTTAACTTCACTACTTGCAATAGACAATATGCTCCTGAATGAGGCAATCAGTGGAAGGCAGCTCTTTTCTATGCTGATTTACCCTCTCCTTATATAAAAAAGCAAAAGCATACAGCCTCCAAGTTAAAATATATCTGCCCTGTGACTAATTAAGAATGTACGAGTAAGGCCATTTAATGTTATGTCCTGTAAATCATCAGAATTTAATAGAATGATTTATTTATGGTACAGATAGCAAGTATTTTAAAGTTCCTTTTTAATTGTTTTCAGTTTTCTTCCAAATAATTTTTACCCATAACCTGACTACAACACTCATTTAAAGATTTCAGATAGATATGCTTTCACTCATCATGCTGTTTAATTTTTTAGCAGAAATGTCTGTGCTTACACTGGAGGCTGGTAAACAGAAATGTTTCTATAATGAGACTATACCCATTAAAGTCTCTAAGGCCAGTGATCATTCAGAAAAGAAATGAATTCTTATGAGACTGACGGACTACTCCATTTAATTGGTATCACTGCACATTATGGGAGACAAAGTTGTATTAAACAGGAATATAATTTGGATAATATTACATGGGCATTGTGGAATAATTAAATGGGTATAACGTCAGCAACTGAAACTGGACCAAGACTACATGTTATGACTGTCTTACAATATTACAACAGCAACAACAATTCTTATCTGGGTAGTTAATATTCATCTCCATTCCAAGAACATTTTGTGTTTTATTCCTACAGCAATCCCAGTGTACAATTATTTACTCTATAGTGCTCGCTCTTTATATAAAATAATGTAATAAATGCTTAAATGCATCATGTTTTGGGGAAAACTGCTGTGATCCTTTACATGCTCCTATCACTTCTTAGCATCTGAGAAGAAGGAAAGCTGAATGTATGTACTGAGCCATTTATTTATTTATTTATTTTAATTTACTAAATGGTGACAGAATTAGTCCACAGATCTTTTTCAAAGAAAAAAAAAAAGCAAAGCATATAAAAACCAAACCATGACACAAACTTTATGGAATCTACTACGAGTACTCACATACCATTAGCTTGCAATACATCTCTGTCTACTACTTGCTCGTGTTGGCAAATGCCCTAACTCCCACTAACTAAGTTATGAAAAGCTAACTATCCTTCCCAAAACCCTGACCCTAACCCTAAAATCTTGAACACAGTCCCTGAACCTAAACTCCAGTTCAGTCCCTAAACCTAAAACACAACACCCTTCTCTAAACCTAATCTTCCAGTTGCTCCCTATACCTAAACCCCCCCTCTCCTCCCTAACATTCTACTACCTTTCAATCATTTCCTAAATCTAAATTTCCTCCGCAGTCCCTAATCCTAATCTCCTGATCACACCCTAAACCTAAATTCCCCATCCCCTCCTAAACCTAAACGTACCCCTCTGTTTCCCTCCTAGATATACCTGGTTTGTGGGGACCACTTTACTATGTTTGTCTGTTGTGGCAGCTGTGTCTTCGATCTCACATTTCAGTTCAAGCACCTGTTTGGGCAACTGGGAAGCTGGTTTCAGAGCTATTCAAGTCCCTGGCTGAATGTCAGTGAAATCTGACCAGCTGGGGACTGATCATCTGAAGAACACCCAAACTTTAGGCCTGCTTCCTACAAGCCTCATATAAAACATGAAAGTTACTGAAGGCTAATAAGCTTTTATAAAAAAAACATAGGCAGTTTTGAAACAGCAAGATAAATCTATTGGTACAGCATCTGGCAGTTAGATTTCTCACATATGAAGACAATCTTGAGCAAAAAATGAGTCATTGGATTAAGTTTCATTCATCATAAAAAAGAACATAAGCAGAAGTAGAAAGGAAAGTTTCATCAAGCATAACGCAGATGGATGTGCAATTCCAACATAAGATATTATTGTACATGTGAATAAATAAAATTAGCATTTATTTATTTACACTTTGTTGATCATTTATACTGTGGTTTAAAGAACAAGCTTGAAGATGATGTTGGATGTTGTTTTTATCATTGTCTGCGTACTTCATGCCTTAATACTTTGTGTTCAGAGAATATCACTTACAGATTATGAATAACAGGGGGGTCCATGTGGTGATTCATGGGTGGATGCTGGTCTTTAGAGGAAATTATGAAGTCTTGGTGCTATTAAATTGAATTCTTGCAGTTATTTGTGTCAATTGTCCTGTCTGATGACTATTTTTATTACTTTACTTGATATTTGTTTTTCTAATGTGTCACAAATAACACAAAAGCATGGTTAAAAATATTTATCAAAGACATTCAAAAAGCCAGTGTATAAAATATGTATATAACATAACCAATTATTCAATTAACCTTCACCACTCTCAATTAACTAAATAAAATTAAATTCCAAAGACATGCATCTCGAGTGTTTCTCCCCGGGCTTCCACTGAAAATGGACTTTGTCCCAGTTGGACTTTCCCAGTAAACAAATGTTAAAAGAAAAAAAAATAAGTATTTATTTGGTAATAAAGTAGCATATTTTAAAATCAAATATTACTTGCTTAGTTGAAGTACGTATTCAAGCTTTCTCAATTCCATGCTTAAATAAAGTTGAAAGAAGATTGCAAATTTAAAACGGACAGGACTCTGTGCATAAGAATTTCTGATATGCTTAGCCACAGCACTATGAAATGAATATTTTTTTATAGCCCTTGTATGCTCTAATGCTCTTAAACATTCTGGTCTTACTATCTCCTATGGACTAATAGGGTGGTATACAAAAATACTTCAAACAATATACCGTTACTGTTGACATCCATTTAAACTTACTATGAGGAAAAAAAGAAAAGAAAAAAATGGCACCCATTCATTTCCCATTTACCTGTATATGAAGAGTAGCACACAGTGCACCCCTCAATAGGGAATGTACCACAGCTGCAGTTCTACTTTGAGTTTGACAGGTTTAAGACTAAAAGAGATCAAATATTTAGAGAAGCTTCTTGAATTTCTATAAAAATACTACCATCATTGGAAAAAACAATAGCCAATAAATCATTGATCAAAAGTGTAGGCCAAAATCTGTTTTTCTTTTACACTCTTTGCCTCCTACTGCCTGAGAACCAGCAGACCCCCTACTGACAATCAGTCTGTTCATTCCCAGCAACTGCAGACAGGAGTCATCAAGGAGGGTACATTATTTAGACAGCCTTTGGAGGTGATTTTCCTACTTGCAACTGCATTTCCACCATGGACACCTGGCTTTCAGAGCTAAAGGGTGAATTGCAATGGACTGCCCACACTGGCCATCTAACTTCTGTAAAGGACATTGACATCAAGCATTCCCAACCCCAAAACATGGAAGATGGATTCCCCAGTCTCTACCTGTCAATCGCTCTTCCACATGTACTCCCTGAGTGTCCACTACCCTTCTCACTCCCTGGTCAAGAAGAGTCAACCATGGTCATTCGCCCCCCCCCCCCCCCCCACACACACACACCTGGCTCCTCTAGTGCTGGAGGATGCTAATTGAACCCTGGTCATGTGGGTCAGTGTAAGGGCTCTACCCCTCTGTACCACAGAACCAGGATCTAGGCCAAAATCTGTAAAAACCTTTACTACTTTGATGATATACAGAGACTATTCTGTCACAATATTCATTGCTTTACAATATTCGTCTGGCTATATTTTACTATAGGCTCCATAGTCCATTACTGTTCCATACACAAGATCTCTTCTTATTCCTTAATCTTTGTAGGGCAGTTTATAATATATTTTGTGAATATACCCACCACATTAGTCTAATGTGCATTCCTTGTAGAATTTATTTTAAAATTAGAAGAACCAAGTCTTCATGCTCTCCAGCTACATTGGAACAGAGGGGTAAAGCCATTACTATGAACTTGCTAACCTGAATTGATTACTGACTTTGGCACCTGTTGGAGATGGCTTTGGGAATGAGCACAGTGATGTGGTTCAGCCAGCTCTCCTCTCTTTGGGTGTGGGGGTGGGGTGCATGTCCATGGTGCACAGTCCCACGGTAGAATCCACACTGGAAACTGGAGATCACACAAGATTGCTGACTCCAAGAGGGCAAGGCAGTCATGAGATCTTACATCATCTGTGGAAATTAGCAACATCCCCTTGCTAATGCCTAGTTCATGCACTGCTCTACAACAGGTTACTGAGCATTCATCGGGGGTTTAGGGCTTAAGTTAACTAAAACCATTATCTTTGGGGAATAACAGCACTGCTCATTAGTGCTCAACTTTTACCCTTATGAGCAATAAATGAGATTTATTGTACTTGCCTCCTAGAGGAATGAATGTCGAAATGAATGGATTAATAGAATAAGTAGAAGGGGATGTATGATGGTTATGGAAAAATCTTCATGTTCCTCCCATCTCACTCTGGGAAAACCTGCGATTAACCGATGAAACTGTGAACTCTGGGCATGTAAAACAATTTATTTTTGTTTTATTATATTTATGTATTACTGTTCGGAATAGAACATTTACAGGTGCAGTCTGGGTGCTGCAATAAATAAAAATAAATAAATAAATAAAATAGAACTGATTCACAAATAGAGAGTAACCACAGAAGGTACAAAGCCCAGCAGATAATGAAAAGAATGAGCAAATATTATTCACAAGGAATAAAAACTATAGATTAAATTTAGTAGGAAATATGGGAGGTAAGCAGCATGTGAGAACAGAAGGCTGAAATAGAACTAATTTAGGTGGGGGGTTAGCTGATGTGTCCAGTGGAAAACCACTTGTAGTCAGATTTTTGATGGAGATGTCTTTTGAGTTGTGATCTGAAAGTAAGGAAATAAATTTCTTTCAGGTGATGGGGAGGAATTGCCAGAGTTTGGCTGCAAGAATGGAGAAGGAGTGGTTGGTACAGTGCAGTTTGGTTTGGGTGGTCTGGAGTCAAGTAGTAACGAATGAAATAATATTGAAGCATTTTCTGTATTAAATGTGGAAGATGTAGCTAATAGAAAATTAAAATTTTTTGTCTAATCAGTTATGATTTATGTCAGCCGAATAATTGATTGTGTTGTATAATGTGACTTTTTAAATTATTGTGTAACAAGAATAAGCATCCTATTGCCAGTGTACAACGACAAAGGGGGCATTCATAACTGTCAATAATACAGAGGTATCATACTCCTGTTACACTGGTCTGAAGTGCTGGACATGGTGATTGATAAACAAATACACAGATTAGTAGAAGGTATGACAATAGATGAGCAGTTCCAATTCAGATCAGGCTGGAGCACAACCAACCCGATGTTGGAAGTGAAACGGATAATGCAGAAGAAGTTAGAGACGAGGAAGGAGTCCAACTGGACAATCATAGACTTGGAGATAGCATATGGCAAAATTCAGGAAGGCTGATTTGGGCAGTCCTATGATGGTTCAAATCCCCAGAAACATTGGTGGAATTAGTGCAGATTAAAAATGAACAGTGCTCAAACTCACTTAGGGTTTCCCACCGGGAGTGGGTGTGCATCAGAGTTCAGCTCTGAGCCCACTGTTGTTCATATTATTGATGAGATACATTAGCAAACAGGTTGGAGGGGACAGAACAACAAACTGATTTGTGGAGATGGTGTGGCATTGCAAGCAGATTATGAAAAGGAAATTCAGCAAATGATGGAAGAGTGGAATGCAAAAGTGAAGACACATGGGATGCAACTGAATGCAGACAAGACAGCTGTCATGGCAGCAAATGAG
The DNA here is from genome assembly GCF_019279795.1 of Protopterus annectens. Taxonomy (NCBI): domain Eukaryota; kingdom Metazoa; phylum Chordata; order Ceratodontiformes; family Protopteridae; genus Protopterus; species Protopterus annectens. Next base: position 377,225,231 of record NC_056738.1, on the reverse strand, counting down.
GAAATCAGAAAAAACCCAGAAAATGGGACAGAAGGGAAGATTGCATCAGACACCTGGAAGGAGTGGTTTAGCAGAAGAGCCTGTATGAGGTGGCCGAAGCTAGAATCAGTAGTTTTGTCTAGTACAGAAATTGATCACTAAAGGCCTAGCAGTTCAGGAAGGTAAGAGTAATGGAGATGAAGTGTCTGAGATGGGTGGTAGGATGCATATTGTGGGACAGAAAAAGAAGAAATGAAAATATCAGATTAGAAGCTAATGCAACTCCAGCTACAGAGAAAGTCAAAGACAAGAGGTTGCAGTGGGTTTGGTACATGTGCAGGAAAGCAGAAGATGATTTAGTGAGGAGGATTTGGGAGACACAGGAAGAAGGCAGAAGGAAATGAGGGCATCAGATAATAGACATCTGGCTTGTGTGACAGAAGACCAGTGACATTCAGGCATGACTCTCAAAGATGGTAAGAGAGTGGCACTGAATCCAGAGAGGTGATGACAATTCACCCAACTACAGGTAGACAAATGGGAAAAAGGGAGTGATAGTAATGATGTACAAAGCTGCATTGTAAGCTGATGAGTAAGGCAAAATAAGAAGAAATAATAAAGGTCAATATGAGGGTTAATATACTAGTTAATAAGTTCTGACTGGAAGAGAATCCATCTTGGTGACATAGGATCGTCTGTTTTCATCTGCATAGTCTGTATTTTCCAAAGGGAGTCACTGCTAGTACAGTTCCTGTTTGCACACTGATAGATAAAACTCATTGTATGTTTTTTCAGATTTCTTGGTGGTTGATCCATGGAGCTGGTATTTTTAAGAAAGTAAGGAGTTGAAAACTTTGTCCCCCAGATGGGGAGCAGGGAACTTGCAACCTAATTTGTTATTGGGTTTACTCATGGAGACATAGAAGAAGTGAAACTGAACTTTTTAAAAAGTCAAGCATGAACATTTTGTTATTATGGCTTCACTACCTATTTCAGATTTATCTTTCATAGTTCTGAGATAATGAATAGTATAGCACTGTATTTTAGCAGCTACTATGGTCTCTGAGAAATGAATTTATGTGGCACCTTGGGACTATGCAGCAGGCGTGTAAAGTTAGAATACAAATGGTAAAGCAGGAACAGTTAGATGATGGATAGACAAATGGATTAATTAAATTGCTATACCCCCTGATGTGCGTGCCAAGCTGTGGATAGTTAAGGATATGTAGTATAGTGATATGATATTTAATGTTAGTAGTTAGTTACAGGATTATGTAAGTGAATGGCATTCAAATGTTACCAGTAAAGCACCACAGACATATCTGAAGTTATCACAAAGATCTCACCTAACAGTTATTTCCTTGCCGAATGTCCATGATTTTGTGCTAGTTTTGCTTACTATTGAAGATGCTAATAGATTAAATTATACACGGTGATATGCTGGGTGTCCAGAGAGGTTAAACAAATTAAAGATTAGACAGTCAGACCAACAGGACTGAAATGTTGTGATGTGAGTGTAAGTCCCGAGGATTGGAAAATGTATTTCTTCATTCAGTTTGTGAGCTACTGCACTTCACATTGAATAGTAATGCAGCATGGCCTATTTTCATCTCAGTTACTTAGGCCATCCATGTGTGAAAGAAAGAAAGGTACGCCCTAATGCAAGCCTAGTGCCATAAGCTGCATTGGCCTCTACATCTGAATATCCACCTTTCAGTTAAAACAGTGGAGTTATAATCATTTGCTTTTAGTTTTTCTGATGTACAGGCCTTTGTTTTCAGTCCCTGAAGCAATTGTACATGCGGTAAAGTATAAATGTAGACTACAAAATAGAGGTAGCTGAACTATTACTGATCATGGGGGGGAGGGGGGGAGGGGGGGCACAGTCAAGAACATTCTAGTCACAAGTATCAAAGAAATGATAGCAGTTTGGGTTCTCAGTTCTAGTAAATGGATATTGATTTCTCTTGTGAATTTGCCACTTATTTTGTTTCCCACAGATCATCTCTCGGGTGCATATTCTCTTTAATTAGTTATTGCTCCTTTAACTTTTCCAGTAGTTCTGCTGCATGTTTACTTCAGCTCACTTAATGTACTGTACCTACTGGTCTTAAGAGACCCACTGGTTTGATTTATCTACAATCCCTGCTTAATGTTACAGTAAAAGAAATGTCTGTTCTGCACCATCCTCTCACAAGCTGTTTCTTTAACCGCAGGAGACATAAATTTTTTTAATGTATTCTACCATGAGGAGGGATGTCAAACTTTAAAAATGGCATTGAAAACTGCAGCTGTATAGCCTTGTTTGTTCACATTTATAGCAAGCCACACAAGGAGAGTTCCACATTTGTGATATGGCATCCTAAAAATTTAAATTACAACTATACCATAGTTTAAAGCAAAATAAACCATTTTTCTTTATATACGTTTTCATTATATGTGTTGTTTTACTTTCAGGTGGAAGCTTCATATTTCTGATTATAAAAGCACTTCCAGATTTGTTTTATTTCATTTAGTATAGGAAGATATGCCAAAGTTTATACACATATCAAGCAATGTGACATTTTTATGTTTTTCACAATGAATATTTTGCTTAGACATTTGCTCTTTATTTTCTCTGAATCAGTCACATGCTCTGTCAGTAACCAAAATAAGCAAGCAGTTGCTTGGTTTTATTTTTTTTTTAGTTATGATGATGATTACATTTTGCAATCTGATAATAAATGAGTTAATATATTTTTAAGGCTGTGTTCCAGTAGCTGCCCACATTTTTCTGTAAGATCCCAGGTAAAATTTCTGCATCCTTTCTACCCCCCTAGTGAGGTCATTAGTTCATTAGTTCATAGAAAACAAATCACTATTGCCCTTTTCAAATACTGAAAAACATTGGTCATATTATTTTCAATTCTTGTTTGAAATACATACACCTGCACACATGCATGCATACATAGTATGAAATTCATCTGTATTGAATTACTGATTCTTATCCTATGAAATAAATCCTTTGCTCTCTCCCTCATTCTCTCTCCACCTGTTTAACAATGTGATTACGTTTGCTAAGCCCAGCAGTGTTATTCCTTATTTTGGCCTATGTACGGAATCTGCTATTGTGAAATCCTTTATGATCTGCAGCAATAATCCATTTATGGCCTTCTTTCTTTGAACTAAAAGCCTTATTAGGCATCTGCCATCTTTATTTCAATCTATTTTTTACTTCTATAACAGTGAACAACAGCCCAGTGCAAATGATTTAAACTAGTGTTGCTTTTTGTTTATATAGAACTTTGAGTTCAATATCTAAGGGCATTACATTTTGAAATATTTTCATTGTGTGCAGTCTAGAAATGCAGAGTACAATAATTTTTCATTATGTGCAGTCTAGAAATGCAGAGTACAATAATTTTTCACTTGAATATTGACTTTATTTTTCATGGAAATTTTCTTTATAAAATGCTTTCTTGTCGGAAGTATAATATCAATAGGAAAGCATTATAACAGCATACCTACATATAACATTGTGCATTGTGTATTATAGGAAACATATAGCACCATACAAGGAATAATACCAGAACATACTTTAATAGCACAAATAATTGTAAAAATTTTAATTTCCCCACAGTTACTTTTCTGTCTGGTAAGGTCACTGGTGTAATGTCCAGTTTAGGAGTGACATAAAAGAAACTGCGGTTAAATAATTTGCTGCAGGACTGAAACCTGCATATCTGCAAATCAAAATTAGTCCTACAATCTCCATAACTCATTCAGGTAATTTAACTGCACTTCTGTTTTACATTTTTCCCTTTTTGTTAAGTGACGCTGATGTGTTTTTTTTTAATTAACTTTGATTTAATCAATTTACTTAAATGTATTGCATTTTGAATCTGACACTATGTGAGACCCCATAAGATTCACAAAGTTATAGTCAGGCTCTACACAATCTACAAGTGTGGACTCAGGCACATTATAATAAATCACTTAAAAATATAATCATAATCAAGATCTAAACCAGGAATATGAGCAAACAAGCATGAGGAAAGGACATTTTGCAGAATTATCAGGACTGCTTTAAAACACAGCATTAAAAAAAAATGAAAAATAGAGAACTGTCTTAATTCAGCTAGTGATTGATTAGTTTCATGTCCATTGATAGTCCCTGGGATTCAGAAAGTTGCCCAATGTGGCTGCTCAAGGGTCACCATTCATATAACAAGTTGTGTGTCACAGCTTGCAGGTAATTATCAATTAAGAAGTTAGAATTTATCACCCTGATTATTAACTAATTAAAAAGTGCCAATGAAAATAGGAAAAATATTGACCAGCAATCACAGGGACCATATGAAGCCCAGCCGTATGTACCTTTAAGTAGATGCATTTCAAATTTCTTGTCACCCTTTACAAGCAATTAATAGTGCCCCCCCTATGACGCATGGATGTATGTGATAACCCTGACGTAAATCTCTGTCAACCAATGCAGGCATCAAAATTAGCCCTAAAGGCAGAAAAACTAGTACCTGGCTTGACCTGCAGTGAAACCTTATTCCAAAGGAAGGGAGTACATTGAGTTAGATACCTATCTTACCCGTGAGTTTTTTTTACTTGTTGATGCAAATGTAGGTCCTTAGTATGGCTTTTATAGGTTCATAGGTTCATAGGTGTGTACTAGGCTAATGGCCTATAAGCCTAGCTTAAGAAGATTCTCTGGCATCATGCCACCCAAAGTTAGTTCCCAGTGCCCCTGTCAAGCAAGGACACTGAAGTGATCCCCAGGGTTAACTTCCTATTGCCCATCCACTCATCAATATTTCTCTTAAAGAGGGCCAGTGAAGTGCTCTGCGAAGAGCCAGTGATTCTGTGAAGAAACAGGAGGTGAAATGGGATTGAATATTCAGGGCTCAAAAAGCTGCAAACTAGGTGCAATGACTGAATCCCCAAATGATGTCAATATACTCCAGGAGGGTCTCATGCAGACCAACGACTGGTGTATAAGTCATGGTCTCAAACGGAATGCAAAAAAATACATCATCATTCCCTTCAGCACAAACAATGTCCCTTCACACTATCAAATCAACAACAATATCCTAAGTACCTGCAAAGTAGTAAGCGACCTGGGATCACAGGATCACAAGTTGACTGCAACCGTAACTTCGACCACCATGTGTCTACTGTAATAAGGAAGACTTTCTACCTAGCGCACTTGATTAGTAAGAGCATTGCCTCGAGAGTCTTTAAAGTCTGAAGAAGCATCCAGAGTAGACGTGAAAGCGCTAACAACCCATGGAATAAAGTTCTTTTGCTGTTCAAGTATAAAAATTTTTTATTGATTTTTGCTTTTTTGGTTGAAGGGTTGGCTTCGATAGTCGTGGAGTACCTGCACCTTGATAATGACATTTTTTCGAGAGCAAAAGAGGTTATAACCCCTCTATAATCAGTACTAATCTGGCCTAAAATTGATTATAACACCTCGCTTGCCTGCAGCAACTGGAAAGACTTCAAAGGTTTCTAACAAATAAGATCAAGGGGCTCCAGCATGTGCCTTACATAGACTGACTAAAGTCCCTGTCACTATACTTCGTGCTGTATGGACTTCTTAGGGGATACTTATGCCTGGCCTACAGAACAATCCAAGACACAAACCTAATGAACTTGCTGCATATCAGTAGATCAAATGGTGCTAGGGCTACCCATTCCAGGGACCTAAATATGGCCTGCAACTTAGAGGACATGCTGGAGGGACAGATTTACCTCCCAGTGACTGCCACATCTTTGGAACAGGCTACCAATTCATGTGAAACAGAGCACCTCTATGATACTGTTAAACAGGAACCTGGATGAGTGTATGAGGAACCGTACATTCCTATGAGAGATAGTGCTCATAACTCTCCTAGACATGGGCAGTCATCATTAAATGCAGTCTTGGGTATTGACTAGCATTTTCATGGTATTACATTAGGATGAAACGGCTAGGCTCAAAACAACCTCCAGGTTGATAACCTAGTAATCTCCTATGATCCTATGATTTTCCATACACCAGGTTTGTGCATATTCCAGCCTTTTCTAGAACACTTTGGTTTTAGTGGATGAGCAGATAATAGCGCCTGGTCTGCAGTCATCAGCAAATGTGGTTAACAATGCTTCAGAGATATTGGCTTGGATGTTTGCAAAATATATACAAAACAGGGGAGAGCCTAGGTCTGATCCACACAGTACCCCACTAGTTATAATTTTACACTCAGAATCATCATCTTTTACTACTTGTGATCTGATGGATTGCCAGTTTGCAGTCCAGCAAACAGTGTAGTGCTTTACATTACGTTTGTCTAACTTTACAATAATAGCGGTATGGGGAATAGCGATAAAAGCCTTTGGCAGATCAAGATACGTAGCATGCCTAGAGTGACCACTGAGCACAGTCTCTGTAATCTTTCAAAGACATTTACTAGGTTCAGGAGACAGGACCTTCTGAAAACAAATCCGTGCAGGGTCTAGATCACTTAAGTTGCCTATGTTTGTTTGCATAAATGAGCTCTGCTATAATACTTTCCGTGACTTTACATATAAAACTAGTGAGGCTGATGGGCATATAATTACATGAGTCTGTAGAGGGGCCACCCTTGTGTAGGGGGAGTTGCAGAAGTTGTCCTTCAGGCAAAGGGGATAAACCTTGTGGATAAGCTGAGGTTGAGTAGTTTAAGTAGATGCTCAAATAGTAAATATTTGACACTGATAGGAATGCGATCTGGTATGTTATCTGGCCTCCTAAAAACATTATTTTTAGCTTTTGATGGGGATTCTAAGACTTGCTGCATTGTGATTTCATGGGTAACTAAATTTTTAAGAATAGTCGGGTCAACAATGTAGGTATATTAGGTAAGGTTAGTACTGAATGTGATATCCTTGGGACTGGAATGTATGATCTTGTTATGGTTGTGCTGATTTGATTGTTGTACATTATTCCTTAATTTCCTGACATAACTGAAGAAATATTAATTTCCTTTGGTATCTGTAGTGGCATAAAAATTTCATTCTGCTTTTACATTTTCTAACAGTCCTGTTAAGTTCCTTGTTGGCATGTTTCAGTGTGGTCTTGAGAGAGAGCCGTTTCGTGTATGGCTGTAGAACCTCAAGCAGCAGTCATGTTATAAACATGTAAGTATGCGTGTCCACTTGCACTAACTCACAGCACTATGAAAACTGCTGCAAGTCACAATATGTGACTGTCCCTGTTGTTTCTCTCATTGAAATGGGAGTACAGAAACATCCGAAAAGTGGAGGATTAAGCAAAGGAACATAAAAAAGTACACAGGGAAGGAAGGTGTGGGAGCAGAGAGGGGGAAGAAGGGTGTACTCTATTCTTTTTTTTTTTTTGGGAAAGGGTCCCATTTATTTTTCTCAAGAATGGTAAATGGGGAAGGATGTAAGAGGAAACTAGGGAATGAATGCGTAGAAGTATGGAAACAGGGGCATGTAAACAAACAAAAAACACAGGCAAAGATCAAAAGAAGTGGTGCTGATACAAAGTTAGTGGGTTACAATGAAGAAACACACATAGCAATAGAGGGAGGACATGTTTGCCCTTTTTCCTATTGTTATGTAAACATGGAGTCGGTATATTTAGGTAGAAGGGGGCATGCGGGGTACAGAGAGTCTCTGTGTTGCTAAAATAATTGCTTTTGTTATGTTTATTTGTTATACTTTGATCTTTACCACCTAACCAACCAAGAATAAAATTAGTTCAAAACAGAAGAATCACCAAAAAAAAAAAAATCAAATATAAGTTTCCAAATAATATAAAAAAACAATCCTGGATCCTAGTTCTCCTGGTTTGGTTGATTATAATCATAGAATTTATAGTCTAACAATCCATAAATCAGAACTCTAGCTTTCACTCCATTTAGTCCAACACTAGTTTTAGAGTTTTCCACAGTTACATGTTGTTATACATTCTATTCCTTGATCGGCATGCAACTGTTTCTTAAAATGCTTAATGCTAAAATGTGTTGCTGAAGAAACGTAAGTTGGTCTGAACCACTGGATCTGGCCTGCAGCTACCAGTGCTGCAGTTTCCATATCAAACTTTCAGCACTGAAATGTGCTTTCATTTTCAGATCTTTCCTTATCTAGAAGAGCAGACTACATCCCCAGTGACTCTGAGTTTAGTATTTAGACATCTCCTTAATGACATTTTACCAGTAGTGTAGGCTATCAAGTGCTTTTGGTTTTTTACATTTTCTTGTACCAATTATTTTCTGCTACAGTTCTTAAACCAATAAGTAGCATTCACTGCAGATTTTTCATTTTCTTTCTCCCTTTCACTTTCTGCTAATGTAATTCCCTGGTGTGTTGCTTGATATTGTAATTATCCTCTATAAAGAAGTGTTTGTGGATATGTTTAGCATGAATTAGGTTATATAAATAAATCCTGCTGTGCACCAAATGTGATTAATCTCCTGCAAAGGTACATTTTTCTGCTACAGCTGGAACATTCCCTTGGTAGAAAAGTTCTGTCAGATGGCAGTAGTCTGACTGACTACACCACCATTATGATAGTTCTGTTATTTCGTTATTTTTTATAAGTAATAAGTAGACCTCAGCTAACACGTGAAAGTTCTGGGCAGTGATGTGTCACATACCAAAGTTTTAACAAACAAATCAATTACAAAAGGCTTGTTTTCTGTACTTACAAATGCATGAAGTATTACCTATATAATGGCTTGTGTGCTTTTCAAATCAAGTTTTGTGTTGCAAGTATAACTTGCAATTTCTTAGGTGTATTTATATTTATATTTATGATAACATATTTTGAGGGAGGATTTATTTGCCAGACTATTCATTTAAAACGTGTCCTATAAATGTAATTGTAATAGTGTTGTCATGGTAACATTTCTGTCCTACTATAGGAATAAAATACTATTGATCTGAATCATGGCAGCAGCTATTTATTTTGTGTATAAAAATGTAAACATTTCCTGAGGAGCATAAGAAGGCAGCTGATCTATCACTAAGTGGACATGTGGGAAGAAAGCTGCCACTGCTTTGGAGGCATCTTTTTCCCTCTGTATTGCATTCTGTAAAATGTCATGTTACAGAGACACAGGAACTTGTAACTTCATATAAATTTAGCTACTGATTTTAAACTTAAATGTGCTGAAATGTCAGACTGGTAGTTCCTAATGCAGAATATTAGCAACATATGAACATATAGACAACTAAGGATGTAACCTTATTGAAATTGTACACACACTTGGCATCAATTTATGAGTAAAAGGAAAGACTATATCTAGAATGAACCAATTAATGTGTACTTAGATATCAGTTCTTATTTTCACGGCTATAATGAAATACTGTATTATGATAGTAGGAGACTAGGAAGAAAATAAGGCTAGTGAGTCTGTGCCTCTAGTTAATGTTTGTCTTTTCGGCTTTTCCCGGTTAGGGGTTGGCACAGCAGAACTCCGGTCCGCTAATGATTGGCAGCCGATTTTTATGGTGCCGAGTTGCCAGCCCAATGACCAACCTTCAGCGAAGGCACGCCCATTCACGCATGTCTTTCGGAGGCCACTTGACTGCGGGGAGGACATGCAGACTCCACACAGAAGGCACTCCAGCCGAGAATCGAACAGGAGAACCTCTTGCTGTAAGGCAAAAACGCTACCATTGTACCACCGCGGCTTCTTCACAAAAAGAAAACATGACATTCTAAAATATGTTATACCTTCTGGGATCTGCAAACAAAATTTAGTTTGCGTTCAAGAGCAAGTTATGATATCCATAAGCATCCACAATCATTTTAGTCATAATTGTTTGATGCTCAAATGCAGCAAGTTGACTGCAATGAACATTTGTGTCACAATTCATACAGTCTCTGCTCCAGTTTTGTCAGCAGGTACATCACTCTCACACATTATGTTGGCCTGCATAGTAACTATCACTGTCCATGTCTGTGTTAGCACCGCTGTTGTGTCTGTCTTTGGTACATCACTCTCACACATTATGTTGGCCTGCATAGTAAGTATCACTGTTCATGTCTGTGTTAGCACTGCTGTTGTGTCTGCCTTTGGTCCATCACTATTGCACATTATGTTGGCCTGCATAGTAAGTATCACTGTCCATGTCTCCATGGCCTTACTTTGTCCCTGTCCCACATGTTACATCCACACACACAGATACCCTCCATGGCTTCTTATGAACAATAGTACCATCCAGCTGGCATTGTCACAAACTCCTACTCAAAGTGAAGGAGTCCTAACAGCTGTTTAGTCAAGCTGTAGCAAACTGCAAGCCTGATCATCAATCTCAGATAAGTCAGTAATGTTTTCTCTCTCTTTCTTCATTGCTATCCTTTTTTATATTTTTATTTGGTGTTTATTTTTTTATTTCTGTCACTTATGTTACTATTTTCTTCAGTGCTAGTCTCAGCTGTGCCTGTGGTGTAGCAGTGTCCCCTGCTTATCCATTTCTTTCTCTATCTCACTATCTGACTCCAGGTCTGCCTCTTTGTCTGGTAACATAAATCATGCATGGGAGGGGGCACCCTGTAACTGTCCTTATTGTCTTCTATAAGTCAATTACCAGAGACAGGGTGCTGGAACTCCCTTTGATAACAATGCTAGTGGGTCACAGTTCATTATCCAGCATATATTGGAGGAAGTTATGGTGTGGCTCATGGCTTGACATCTGCCACTTGGTGAATTTCCACATCTGACTTTCTGAGTCACACTACTGCTTGTTACTCCTTAGAGTTCCATCTGAGCAGATCCCAGTGGGGTGGGCAGTCATGGATGATGATGACTGACCTCTGCCTGATTATCACATAAGACAGAACTGTCAGACGCAGGGCCTCCACCCTATTTCCCAGTCATGATTTTACTCTTCCTTCTGTTTCACCTCCCTCCACTGTTTATTGTCTAATCCTTCTTATCATCACATGTGACAGAGCACCTTAGTCTTTATGGGCACCAGTGACATTTAAAGAGCCTGTGTTTCTGAAGTATAGCTAAACTGTCTACATATGCTGCGCTGACAAGGTCAATAAAAAGTCCAAAACATGCTTATCCACAAGTAGTGGGGTTTGGCTTTACTGGCCTGAATGTAACCATAAAGACTTAAAAAAGTAAAAAAAAAAAAAAAAAAAAAAAAAAAAAGTCATTGACAGTCAGATGCCATGTAGCTGAAACATGTGATGCTCTTTATGGGATCATTTGCATATATCCTATGGCCTTCCATTTCAGAACGCTTAAGTTACCACATAGTGAAAACTCTAGCTTGGCTGGGTTTTTCTTGCACTTTTCACTGAATGGTTTGTCTGTGGGAACTTTTTACCATTTGGTTTGTATAGTTAGTTATACATAGAGATATAGCTATAGATATACACATACACTGGCACACATGCAGTGTTTCTGTGAGGCATCACAACCATATGTACAATCTCCCAATGTTGCTATGTATGGAGAGGTATATATTATATTGTAGAGTATTTATGATTTATAATCTGTGAAATTAAAATTCAAAAATTCATAAGTATGCCTTCATATTTTGTGGTAATGCTTATATGTTTCAATAATATCACGGCTGTAGTGTATTCAAAACCATAGGTCTGATTTCTATGCCTCTTCTTCCATTTTTGCCCATGTACATTAATAATTGTTGAAGCTAAAGAAAGGTAATGGCTGATATTTGCAAATATAAAACTGACTAGGGCAACATATCCTCAGTGATGCTAAAATAGTATCAGTAACCCATGATTCTCTTCCGCACATTTAATTGCAGTATAATAATACATTATTGGCATATATGAATGAAAGGAATGAACGCTGTATCTTAACATATTTTTAAGTAGAAAACAAAAATTACAATTGCATGTACATTGCTTTTTAGGCAAAGTGAAACAACACTTTTTCAGTTGTTTCTGAAAAATGGAAGTGAGAAAAAGCTGTTAAACAAAAATAGAAATGCTGAACATCTGAGTTCAAAGCCGTAAAAAATGCAGGGAAGCTATAGGATTTATAAGCATATGGTTGCTATAGAAACCAAATACTACAGTACTAGAAAGACCTATATAAGAATCTGATCATGGCAATCTACTTTCAAGCAAAGCACAATGGTGAAGAACACCTGCTGGGGAGAATATTCTATAGATGTAGGTGAGTTGTACCATCAAAAAACAAGAGCTTGTGCTATCTTCAAGCTGAATTTCAGTGAGCAGATACTTGTGAAGACTAAGGCATAATTAATCTTCATATTATGATCTGCCACAGGGAATTTTTTTTTCTGAATATTGCAGACACACTGAATAATTTTATTTCATGGGAAGTGGCACAGATTTTTCCCCTTTTAAAATGTAAAGCAATCATCTATTTGCAAATGTTTAACCACAAATATAGCCTAAAACATGCATCTTTTTCTTAAGTTTTATTTGTTCTTGTAATGCTTTTGTGATTTGGTCAAATGAATGTATACATTTATGTGCATTTTTAAATAAATTATTTTATGCTAAGTACAGACTTCTAAGAAATGTTTCCATCAAGAAAGCATGCTTTCTGCTTTGCATGCATGAATTGTCACGTGTGCATGTAAATATATTTATATGAACATACACACACACACTCACATACACATGCTCAGAAACCTAACAGGACATATGTGCACATGTTATTCTAAGCCTTTTGGTTTAAGCACTTGGGCTTCAGGCCAGTTGTTTTCCATTAAGAATGTCTGTGGTCTGCACTCTTGTGGCAGGACAGATAGCTTACATCCTTCTAAGTTGGGAGTTGCTGATTGAAGGCTTAGTGTCTGTTATTCTAAAAGTGTCTTGGTTCTGGTTTAAGCACTTAGGCTTCAGGCCAGTTATTTTACATTAAGGTTTGTGGTCTGCACTCTTGTGGGTGGATAGGGTAGATTCTGCCCTTCTGAGCTGGGAATTTCTGGTTAAAGGCTTATTGTGCCTACTTATTTGAATTGTTTCTTTTTAAAATTGGTGCACCTTTTTTACTGTAGCATAGATTAGATTCAGACCTGCTGAATCTAGCTTTATTTGTATAACTTGAGCACTAATCCAGGCCATCTTTTTTGGAGAAGGTTCCCCTCTACACCCTAATGGCAGGAGTGCGCATCCGGAGCTTGTCTGATTGAAGACTGCTGGAACAGGCCTCAATTTTGAGCTTTTTTATTGGTTAATTGGTTAATATGTTTATTTTGCTACTGTTATATTAAAAAAAAAAAAGTTCTAGTTTGTTTTCTCACCTTTCCTGTTACTAGAGTAGTCCAGATACAGATTTGCTGTATTCAGGACTGTATTGTAGTTTCTGAGTTCCCCAGACCTTTTTGTGTTGGAGGGAAGCCTTTCAGCTTATCAGCGGGAGTGGTAAGCACTAGGTAGCCTATTTACCACAAGATGAGTGGTTTCTAGCTCCCTTTCAACTTTCTGCTTTAAAAGCCCGTGTTTGCATGGGCTTGCGTGCTGTGCAGCACCACTAAGCTAGGGTAAACTATTACTGGTGGCAGAAAGTCTGCTGTTCAATTTTTTCCTTAGATCTTGCTAGTTCTCTTCTCTCTTGCATTTAACTAGCTTATTTGCCTAGCACTTCATCTGGTTTCTTGTAGTAACAGCACTAAACATCCTATAAGGAAACAGCTCCAGTAACTTATTAATAATGACCATCCCTCCTGGCATGTCTAAAGGTCAGTTCCCTGTGCTTTCTGGTAATAACCTGGTGGTAAACCTGGGCATTCTGAGGCAGTCTATCAACTGCCTCCTGTACACAGACAACCCTCTACTCTTACCTCACAACACTCAGACTTGTGAGAGATGCACTTATATATCCAAATTGGAAAACATAAACTCTCCAGCCAAGACCAGAATAGCTGGTCAAAAGAAAGTCAACACCTTCACCACACCACATGGAACCCATAACCCTCCAGAACACCCACCATTACAGCTCTCACATAAAAGCACAAACCACACACCCACCTTTGTGGAGGCTCTCAATAGAAATCTACCCAAACAGCAGAAACCTCCAAATCAGAAACCCACTCAACCACCACAACACAGCACAAATCACAACACACAAAGCTCACCTACACACTGTGCCCCTCAACCTAAACCCCTAAGGCAAAACAGCTTGCCCAATACACTAATCCTAAGTGACTCAGTAGTGAGGCACACTGATGTCCCCACTCACTAGGTTGAATAAGGAGAAGGTAACAGTTAGCTGTCAATCGAGTGCCAGGATCCGACACATAACACATGCACTCTGGTCACTCCACAACAAGTACAAGTATGACTCCGTCATTGTCAAGGTGGGTGTGAATGACCTGAGATGTACCTCCCTGGACTACATGAAAAGAGACATGGAGAAGCTCTCAGATTATGCGGCCAAGACAGGTATGACCCTAGCCCTGAGCAGCATCCTACGGTTGCCCAGAAATATACCGTAGTACAAGCAAAAAATGATTGACTTCAACAATTGGCTAAGTTTCTGGTGTCATTCTAAGGGTATTCAGTATCTGTCTGCTTGGGATGACATGATTGACAGACCTCGATGCTTTGCCAGAGATGGCCTGCATCTGTCACCCCTAGGTTTCTGGATACTGGCTCAGGCTCTTGCCACCCCTATAGTACCTTATTTAGGCAGTGTTCTAAAGACCAAATTACCACCATAACAACTATAAATAAATGCAATCTGTGGGTCATGCTGCTCAATGCTAGAAGTCTAAAGCTCAAGATACACTTGCTCAAAGCAATCCTTAAAATGGAGAACATCGACATTTGTGCTGTAATAGAGACCTAGTTTAAAGCAGCAGAAAGCTAGAAAATGTATCAAAGCTTCAAAGGTGGTGGCTTCTCCATATTCATAAAGGATATGCACACCTCCAGACTAGTAGCCCAGCATAATGCACTGAAGATACTTCAGGTACAACTAACAGTGGGTAAGATTCAGGTCATAGCCTACTATAGGTTCCTAACCATGTACCAAGACTCTCATTCCACATTCCTAAGCACCCTGGAAACTATTAAGGTCCAGCCCAACACTCTCATACTGGGTAACTTCAACTACCCCTCCATCAACTGGGAAAACTACTCAGGCACCAATACACTTGCTCAATGCTTCCTGGAATTCATTAATTCCAATGCGCTGGACCAGCTCATTCTTACCCCCACTAGAGGAAGCAACATCCTTGACCTGGTTATTACTAAAATGGGAAGTCATTGCTCAACATCAGTATTCAATTCTTCCCTGGTTAGATCCGTCCACAAACCAATTACCATGAAAATCCACATCTCAACCACACCATCAGCAAAGGTAACCACCATGAAAAACTTCTCCAAAGCTGATTTTGGGCTCCTAAAAACAGAGGTGGCTAGCTTCATGGCTCCCATGAAAATGGAAAATAGGTGCATGACTGCCGAATCATACACCAATGCACTGTACGACCATGTACATAAATGCATGGAACTAGCCATAGCCAACAGAATCAAGATGCTCTCCTACAAAAAAAGGAAGCCAATTGGTGGTCCCTTGCCATTAACAAACTCTACAACAGGAGGAGGAAACTGATGCAGAATAAGGTGAAGTCCCAAGACTGTAAAAACTCCCTTATTAGCCTCAACAAAAAGTTGAGATCCCTCATCAAAACCTCTAAAGCTAGCTATGAAGGCAGAATTGCGGCAGACACTAAAAACAACCACAAAGACTTCTACAGTTGTATCAAGAATCTCCATGGCAATACCCAGATTTGCTCTGAGTTACTGTACAATGGTACCTCCTATACTGAGCCAACAGATATTGCAAACATACTGGCCAACAGATTCAGTGCCAGCTTTATTTACCCCCCCCCCCAAAGGACCAATTATAATACCGGAAGAATGCCAGGCACCCAGCATTACTGCAGCACAGGTTAAAGCTGCTATGTCCAAGGCCAAGAATACAGTTTCCAAGGGACCCAACAATATCCCTGGCTGGGTTCTATGTGAACTACAAAGTGAACTGGCACCACACCTGTGTACCCTGTTCAATCACAGCCTCACCTCAGGCTTTGCCCCTACAGAATGGCACACTGATACAGTCATCCCTCTCCATTAAGGGGAAGCGACTACAGACCCTGAGAATTATTGCCCCATTAGCCTAACAAGTCTGATATGTAAAGCTATAGAGCACATCATCACGGGCCTAATTAACAAGGATATAGGGAATCTCCAAACTCTGAATCCCATGCAATTTAGTTTTGTGAAGGGTAGATCATGCCTTCTCAACCTGGTTGACTTCTTTGAGTCAGTCACCAGAGCTGTGGATGAGGGCAAGGCAGTTCATACAGCCTACCTTGATCTGGCCAAGACCTTTGATACTATTCCCCACTCACAAACTAGGCATCAACCCCTGTATCACTAGGTGGGTTGAAATTTGGCTCACAGATAGAACCCAGAGTGTGAAAGTAGCAGACTCCAAGTCAGACTGCTGACCAGTCATGAGTGGAGTCCCACAGGGATCAGTCCTGGGTCCTCTCCTGTTTGGCATCTACTTCTCAGAAGTCTAGGCCAACACGGAGGGACTCTGGCTGACCAGGTTCACTGTTGATTGCAAGCTGGGAGCCATTATTAACTCCCCAAGTGATGTAGGTATCCTACAGAAAGGCCTCACTGAGACCAACGACTGGTGTCAAAACCATGGCCTTAATCTTAATGCAAAAAAATGTGCCATCATTCCCTTTGGGAAAAAAAATAATTTCCCACTAATTACCACATTGATGGTAGCCCACTGAACACTGAAGACATTATAAGAGATCTGTTGACACAGGTTGACAGCAACCTCTCCTTCGACCACCACATTGCAACTGTGGTCAGAAAGTCCTTATATGTGGCACATTTCCTTACCAAGGGTTTTGCATCCAGGAAGAAAGAGGTCATCATCTCTCTCTACTCTTCCCTCATTAGACCAATCATAGATTATAATGCCCCATTTGACATGTAACTCACTAACCACCTGCCTCAGCTGGAAAGGACACAAAAGTACCTCATGAAGAAGATCCTAGGCCTTAAATACATGCCCTACATGGACATACTCAAAAAACTCTGTCTCATATCATCTATTAAGAGGTGATCTCTGCTTGACTTACAAAGCCATGTCTGACCCAGCCCTGTTAGAAATGTTACACCTAAAGAAATCCCAATCCCTCCACACCACATGCTCCAGGGAACTCAAACCTCATTACCACAATCAATAGAACATACTGGAGGGACAGGTTCATAACCCAGAGACTGCCCATGCTCTGGAATAGACTTCCCATACATGTCAAGCAGAGCACCTCACTGGCTCTTTTCATGAGAAATCTTGATGAGTGGATGGGAAATAGAAAGTTCACCCTGGGGATCACTCCAGTTGCTCTACTTGATAGAGGCACCAGGAACTAATGGCATGATGCCAGGGCACTTCTATGGGCTAGGCTTGTTAAGGCTTCAGGGCCGTTGGCCTAGTACAGACCAATGAATGTATGAACCTATGTATGGTTAAGGCCATGGTGTCATACCCAAGGTATTCAATGCTTGCCTGCCTGGAATGAGATTTTTCAGATGAAGTCATACCTCCCAACTGTCCAGATTTTAGCTTCATATTTTTCGTTTGTTCCTCATAAATTATATGGTTTTCTGACAAACAACTAGGGATTGAAGTCACTAAATTACTTAAATAATTACACATTTGAGTTTTAGATTTCATATCCTTCAGAAAATACATGATGTTGCAAAAACTGCTATTTTAGCAACTTTCTAGGTTTAAAAGAGCAATATTTAAAATCTGTCCCAATCTTTGGGCCTTTGTCCCCCATTATTTTAGGTTTGTCCAGATTTCTCATGGTAAGAGGTTGAGAGGTATGGATAGAGCAGCTTCACCTCTTAACCCTGGTGAACAGATTTTATGTCTCTGTAGGGTGCTTTTTAGAACTCTTCATATTCAGAAAAAAACAACAACATAAAATGTAGGCTGTACAGCAAAAAACAAAGCACCAAAGCTGAAGGCATCTTTGCTAAATGACAGAAATCTGAGTGATAAAATGGGTAATGTAGAAGCTTCCCATTTATTGGAGGGTGCTGATATTTATGCTATTAATGAATCTTAGTTTTAAAGATCCAACTTTCATATTACAGTTTTCATTGTGTACCTCCTTTCATTGATTTAGGTCTGATAGAAGAATTGTCTGACTCTCAATATTTGTAAAAGAACAAGTAAAAACCAGAAGCCAAAAAAGAGTCAAGACTACAAATGTCTCACACAAGAATTAATCTCAGGTGCCACAATGGAGCAGCAGTTGGTAGAGATGTCTCATACTACCTGATGCTCCACTCTGGTTCCTAGGAGAGGCAGCTTCAGTGAAGAATCTGCATGGTTTCCTCTCACATCTCAAAGATATATTGCAAACAAAATGGTGACCCCCCCCCCCAGATTTCCCTTAGGTGTGTATGCCATGTGTTTGTGTCCTTGCATGTGTGTGTGTGTCCTGTGACAGACTGGCAGCTCAGTTTTTTGCTTGCACCTTTCATTTGCTGTGGTAGGTTCTGGCTCTACCTTAACACCAAAATGGATAAAGCAGATATTTGAAGATAAATGAATGAATAATTAACATCAGTGTCACATAATATACTTATATTGAATCCCACCATATATGCTCTCTGTCGTCTACAGTGCATGAGGATTTTCTAATTGGGGAGCATGTATTTTTTTTTACAAACTTTATGATGTCACAGTCCATAATATTAATGTCATTACTATAACATCTGCTTTAGTCAAAAGGAAGGCTATTTCAGTTTGGGTACAGTATTTTTCCTGAGTTAATGTCTCTGTGATTGTAAAGTGAACAAAAGCAAACCTGGAAAAGGAGAGATTTGCCATATTGTAGTTGTTACCATATTTTCAGGTTTAGTCTTTTAGGGGTTTTGCTATTTCCACATAGTTGTGAGGGCATAAATTCAGTATATTTATGTAAAGAGCTGTACAAGTTGAAGATCTCCCTAATGGAGGTGCCCTCATTGAAAAAAAAAGAAAAGAAAAACATTTTATCAGCACATTAAAACAGATGTACAAATACTGTCCATTTTTGAGATTGATTATCTGGGATGGATTTGTTACCTAGAAAGTCTGAGGACTGACTGGGAGGGGGGTAGGTTTGAGCACCTAAATACCACTTCATGTATATGAAAGGGAGGGCTCAGAGATTGTTATGTTTATGTAGCTGTCTGGTGGGGACCTTGAAAAGGAACTGTGTCAAATAAGTAATAAAGGGTCAGGCAGGCTTAGTCTTTACTCCTCAATTTCTTGTCTACCTTCCAGGATGATGGATAGGCCCTAGGGTGTAGGTACGCAGGATGGTAATAAGGAGAGGTCTTGGAGATCAAGGAATGCACAAGGAAGCAGCAGATAGGTAAAGCTTCTCCAGGAAAAATGCCTTTATAATGTATCATTTGTTTGTTTTTGCTTCCTGCTTTAATATTTTGTCTCTAATGGTTTCTGTGTTAGTAGCTTATTTCTTTGGATATATAAACCCTTACTAACTCTGCGGCACAAAAATAAATACAAATACAGGTATTATAGGTGATCAAACATTGACTGGATAAGCCTCTCAACAAGTGGTGGTTAAAGACTTCAAAGTACAGAAAGTAAATGAATGAGTGAGATTTACTGGAACACAGTGGAGCTATTATAATAGAAGGTCAATGACCATTTATGTGTGAACAGACAACAGCTGGGATCTGTTTATTTCACCCACAGACTTGGAACCACATCTTAGTCCCTTCAAATTATAACCACTTTAGTGGCCATATATTCCTCAAATGTCTGTCTTCTACACAATAAACTACTAGCCTCCTGTTGAACATTATCTCACTGCACCACTTAACTACCTTCCCCTGTGTTCTTCCAACCTGCCTCCTTACTTCTACCCATATAATATAGCCACTTGTATACACATCTTGCATTTAATTGTAAGGAAAATGAAAAAAAAAACAATATCACAGTAATGTATTCCAGCTTGTTGCTCTTGGACAGCACACTGGCTGTATAAAAGCTTATTGGCCTTCTATGCACACCTCTGAGGTTTGGTTGTGTAGAAATTTAAATAAATAATTACAACACTGTAACCAGCTTGTACACAAGGTTGTAGTGACCATATGTGCACACCTCTGAGCAGGGCTGGTTTTAGTCCAGTTGGGACTTAGGTGAAAGGTTAAAGATAGCTCTCGCCTATTAACCCTGTGACAAAATCCTCTCATACAGCTGAGAGTCTAGGATAGAAAACCAGATCACCTGGATAAATTCCAAACAGGGAGAAGGGAGAAGGGAATACATGCAAAAGAAAGAATGTCATTCAAGAACTGTACTAAACACCCAACTGTTGTGAAATGTCAGTGTGACTCACAATACCACTGTTCCAATAATCAGTT
This sequence comes from Protopterus annectens, assembly GCF_019279795.1. NCBI lineage: Eukaryota > Metazoa > Chordata > Ceratodontiformes > Protopteridae > Protopterus > Protopterus annectens. The sequence continues at coordinate 377,204,827 of NC_056738.1, read as the reverse complement.
GTTTTACTATACATTCTGTCAACACCACCACAGACAGTCACTTATAGAGTACAGTGCTGATATGTGACTGTTATGGAAAGTAAAAGAAATTGTGGAAGAATTGTTACTTTTAGATGCACTACAACCCCCCCCCCCACACACACATACAGATCAACAGAGTGATTTTCATCCACAGATAGCCCTGCACCCACCAATTTTTCATCATTATCATAATCGTCATTACCCCTCCTTTCTCACACTTTCTACATGGGATTGGGATGTCATGTCAACTGTCACCATCTCTCTGTCTATTCAGTGTCACTCTCCTACCTTTTTCAACACTCATTCCTGACTGTTACAAGTTTTCCGTCACATAATCCAGCCACCTCTTTGCTGGATCCCATCATTTCCTCATTACTTGTTCCTGTCGGTCCCAAATCTTCTTCACCAGATTGTCTTCTGCCTTTCTGCACATGTCCCCAAACCACCATAATCTGTTCTCTTTGACATTTTCTGCAATTGGAGCTACTTTGACTTCTGCTTTTATGTCCTCATTTCATTGTATATCCTAGCACCTGTCTTGGGCATTTCATCTCCATCAACTATAGCATCCTCAACTCCTCTGCCTTTATTGCCTAGGCTTCTGTACCATAAAGTAGTACAGGTTTCACCACTATTTTGTATACCTTGCTTTTCAACTTCTTTGTTATTGTATATCT